>NC_133209.1:330000-617500 GCF_958299795.1 Porites lutea
AAACAGACAGCTTTTAAAAAATTCCAAGTAAAGACAATACAATTAGGATGAAACAGGCTTTTAAGATTTTGGAATGGCATACTGCTAACTTGCCAGGGACCTGCACATCCTAAAAGTATTGGTTTGACTGTCATTTTATTTGTGTTATTGTTTTATGAGGTTTTTTCTTGTATTTCCTTACAGGTCGTACGACATTACCATGGTCATTTGAGTGCAATCTATTCCTTGGATCTTCACCCAACAATTGATGTATTGTTCACATGTGGCAGAGATGCAACAACCAGGGTAAAAATATATTATATTATTACTGCTCAGGAAGGAAACTTTTGAGTCCACAATCAAGAAGTGGTTAAGAATTGTATCATGTCACAAAAATGTTTTGTTTTTGTATGACATGCTTCAACTAAGGACTGGCTACAGATACATGAAATATTTTTTACTTCTTCCACAGGTTTGGGACATGAGAACGAAAGCCTGTATTCACACATTAACTGGACATACAAGCACAGTAGCAGTTGTAAGATCACAGGCTGCAGAACCACAGGTAATGTAGTTAGTATTTACAAGGAGAACCTCTCTTGAAGTTGTGGACAGTGCCTTAGGTTGAATAAATAATCTGTGAGTCTCCTGAAGTCCTGATAATTTAATAATAGGGAGCTTTAGCAATGATTGCAGGGATGGCAACAAGAACGTCAAAAAACAATAAGTTTGATCAGCAAAACAACAACTCTACATGTGCATCACGCTTTTTTGTACATTTCTTTTCCGTCACTGCATGACTACAATGTAAAATTCCCTAAAGCAACGTTTTATGGAGGACGTAAACACAAGACTACAAATTTCTTTCTCTCTCTCTAAACGTGGGTGCAGTAACCAAGTAATCAGTTCCAGGGAAATTCACCTACATTTGAGATTTAACACAAGTCAGAATAATCGCGACAAAGTTTGAAAAAAAGCAAAGTCTTTTAAATAGTGAGGTTTTTGCTGTCATGGCCATTGTCGTGGCTATAAGCTTCCTAATTTTATGCACAGCAGGCAGGAGGTGGCTTGATTCCTTACCCAGGTCATCTCGTTAATGTTGTGCAACAGAAATACTAGATCTTATTTGTACAAACACGGGATACAAGCATGTGATGTGTCCCATGCAAGAAAGATCTAGAACAGCACTTAACTTTTGGTGGTTCATTTCCTCTTGTAATATGATATGTACATACTGTTCAAGCCAATAAATCTGTAAAATGTGTACTGGGCTGAAAAAGAAGTCATTCAATAACTGCTAAAGTTCATCAGTCAGTGCGTGACTCATTTTTCCATGGTTTTATAGTCCATTGCATTTTATACTGTTTTATATTTTATAGGTTATAACAGGAAGCCATGATTGTACTATTCGTCTGTGGGACTTGGCAGCTGGCAAATCTAAAGTTACACTGACAAATCACAAAAAAAGTGTTAGAGCACTAGTCTTGCACCCAACTCAGTAAGTGTCACTAAGCACTGTGTTGATTACAAACACAGTATGTAGTTTTAAAAATAGCCAATGAAAAATAATGTTTAACTACAACACTGACTACTAGTAGGCTGGCCAGCAGTGGTTAAGATTCAGTATGCACTGGGTACTTGAAACCTGATACACATAATTTTGGGTTAATGTCAAATCACAGGGTGAGCTAAAGTTTCCTATGCTTATTGTGTTAATACAGTGTAGTTTGGCTTTAGTCATGCCTTTAAGCTAACCTCTGCTCTTTCAATATTATTGTACTTTGTAGATTTTCATTTGCATCAGCTTCACCAGACAACATTAAACAGTGGAAGTTTCCAGATGGTAATTTCCTTCAGAACCTTATTGGACACAATGCTATTGTAAATTGTATGGCAGTCAACTCAGATGGAGTTTTAGTATCAGGAGGTGGGTATAGTTATGTAATCATCTCTGAAAATTCTGTTTATCCATGTGAAGGACATAATGTTTCTATTCCCTTATTTTTGTAATCCTAACCTTAATACTACCTATGGTTAAAAAATATTAATTACTACTCTTAAAACTCCAAGTAAAAACAGATTAAAATAGCAAAGAAATTAATCTAGCTGAACCAATATTGGTGAAAAATGCAGCATGTCTTCTGTAATATGGATGCTTGAAAAGTTAAGTCATAAATTTTAGTTGATTTTTTATGGCAGTGGAAATCTTTTTTGGTCATGACATTTCAGCAAAAAGATTTTTTATGTTCTGATTTCTCTAATTTCTACTCAATTTATCCACGAGTGTTCCCTATAGTTACTTTGCCCATCAGTGAAACTAATACTGCTGTACTCTATCAGGTGATAATGGCACAATGCATTTTTGGGATTGGAAGACTGGCTATAACTTCCAGCGCTCTCAGGCTTCTGTACAACCTGGGTCACTTGACAGTGAAGCTGGTATCTTTGCCATGACATTTGACCAGAGTAGTAGTCGTCTCATCACATGTGAAGCTGACAAGACTGTGAAGATTTACAAGGAAGATGATACAGCAGTGAGTATTAGTCGATTTTGGGCAGAGACAGGGATGTCGCCAAGAGCCGGCTAATTTCACTGGCTGAAAAAGAGCTTACCACCAGCTTTTCCTATGCTACATCCCTGCGGAGAATTTCTAACCCCCACCCTGGCCCGGGTTTCTCGTAGCATGGTTAGTGCTAACCAGTGTTAAATACCATGGAAACTTATACATTTTGATACCTCTTAACCAGTGGTTAGCGCTAACCAGGCTTCAAGCAACCGGCCCCAGTTTGCTAAGTTTGAGAGCCACTAAATGGTTTAACAGAAGAATCAAAGCTCATCTTGTTCCATTATTTATTTCATTGCCCATTGTTTCTGGCTTTACAAAGGCCATCAACCCAACTTTATGGCTTTAACCAAGTAACTTGGGGTAAAGGAGGAAATAAGCCTTAATAATAATATTGAAGTTAAGTTGAAACCCTGCATGCCCTCAGCCTCTAAATATTAGAAAAACCCCTCCATCATTTATAATGACAACCCTTTCTTGCTTTGTTGTTGTTAGAGTGAAGATACACATCCGATTAACTGGAAACCAGAGATCTTGAAGAGAAAGAGATATTAGACTACAGTTTGTAGCTGATGGAATAGACAGACTTATAAACATCTTGCCTGGCCAAGGTCAATGCTGTTCAAACACCAGGAGGCCAAAAATGATAGTGAATATTATTTTAAGGACTGTAAATAAAGTTTCTTTGTACAGAAAAGGATTGATTTTTTTCTTTCATTTTGTAACAAAAGATTTTGGATTCCCAAGTGAAATTTGATTTTACCAGTATGTTTGTCACTTGGGATTAGCTTGTCTTCTCTTGTCCCTTGCTTTTTCTGGTACCAACATTAACTCTGTCCTGTAGAGTAACTTCATTGGTCAAGTAAAGCTGTTGTGAGTGAACAAGTAATTTTGTCATAATATGGCTTGTTCATCGGACAGTTATGATGAAGCATATCCATCATTCTGAATGGCTGTCTGCGCAGGCAAAATAAGTTTATCTTACCTGTGTGGGATTTACTGCTTTGTTTTGCACAAAGAGATTTTGTTTTAGCCACAAAGTAAATCCTTTACTGACCAAGCTTGTTAGGTCAAAATGGCTGAATATTAACCTCATTCTTAGCCTTGGTCCATAAAAGTACAAGAAAGAACCTGGCCAATATCAGCCATCTTGACCTCAAGCTTGGTCAATAACATGTATATCAAGAAAACAGCTTCTTTGCGCAATTTGCGGCTTCACACCACACAGTAACAAGTACATGGCATTGGACTGAATTTCCAACACGTTAACAAGAATGGAGGGAAGCACCAGCACATGACACCAAGCTTTTTGCACAAAATACTTATTGCATTTTATGGGAAGTAAGAAACCGTCTGTTTATGTCATGATTGAGTAACACAACTGCAAAATGAGTCGACTCCCTCTTGTCAAAGAGGATGTGGCATGCCCCGGATTCAATAATTATTAATGTAGGCACAAGGATTAGGAGTCGGTTAATGCACAGCATTATGTGCCAGAGGTCTCAACACCCTACTTTTGACTTCTTTCCTTTTCATGTCGCTTTACTCATAAAACAAACAGAGCACTGATGGAGAGAGGTTGGAGGGGGAGGGGATGAGTGCACCATTGGCCTAAAGTTTGTCTGTCAAATGAAGAATCATACGTGCTTCTGTTGTAAAATAAGGACCTTTACCTTAAGCATTATTAATAAAGAGAAATAAAGGAAACATTCAAGCACTTTACACAAGTTTATTCTTGTAACTGAAAAATTAAGATCGAGGACGTTCCTTCTTCTCCTTGAACAGAGCAAGAAGTGACACGTTGGCAACCTTCACAACCTTGAATCGCACTCCAGGGATATCACCAACAGCGTGACCTCTTCTGCCAAAACCAGAGATTAAAACTTCATCATTTTCTTCAATAAAATTAAGGCAACCATCATTAGGCACAAAGGCAGTGATCTTCTTTCCATTCTTAATAAGCTGTACACGCACGCACTTTCGGATGGCAGAGTTGGGCTGCTTGGCTTCAACACCTCTGTGAAAAGTCACAAAAGCCACAGTTGAAATATAAAAATGTGTCATCGGCAAGGCAAATTGTAAGGGACTGTCATTAAAGGCTGAGGACAGGAGATTTCCTCCTGCTAAAGTGGACCCTAGAAAATGACAAAGGTCAAGGGCCTGGCAAAATAATTTGCTAAAACAAGGTTTCATTATATTAAGCTTCTTTTCCATATAGTTTACGACTACTGTGGAAGAAAATCTTGTTCGTTATACTGACTAATTATTTGACTTGTTATATGGAGGTTTGTTACATTGAGGTTCCACTGTCTTATAAGCATGAACCCCACTACTATCATAGGAAACAAAATAGAAACAGCATGAAAAGAACCTTGTAGCTGTTTAATTCCCATACACCTGGCAACTTGAAATTTAGCAACAGCCCTACTGTAGAAACAGCTTAACAGACTTAGGTAACATAAATTTGCCAATATTAACACTAAACAATGTAAATTAAAGAAAAGTAAGCAATGCAAGTAGAAGTTATTCTTAGTTAATCAAAATACATGTGCTTCCTCAGACCACAAGGCCTGCACTAACCAAACCACTCTTAGTTTAATGTCCAAAATGTCTGCGAGCAGGTGACTGGGTTAATCTGAATTATCGGCATGACTGTCACAGGCCACCCAGTGAATATGAACACACTTTGTTTTTCGAGGAAATAGCACTGGGCAGTCATGGAGTGCTTCAGCCCAGTGACTCTAACCTCGGGCATCACTCCATTCTTATTCAAAGACATTAAAACTGACACCCAAAAACTATTTCTTTACAGTCTATACAAGAAAAATACCAAAGGAAGAGAAAAACACACAGCCTTCTATTGTTCTGTTATATTATCTTAAAAACTGCAGGTGTGTGGTTCACCCTAGTCAGATCATGCCCCTGGTTAAATCATTTTGACAGTCTAGAGGGTGGTTGGAGTCAGAAGTATAAACCAATCACAATGCATGTTCCCACACTTTGTGATTGGTTTGGTTCTTCTGCTTCTGCTTCTGCTTCCAACTCCGACAATCTGGTTTTCACTAGATCACGAGCGGAACATAAGTGACAGAATCATGAGCGGCATCAGAACGCTGTTTTCACTAGATTATAAGCTCTACGCTTATAATTACGACTCCGACTCGGGCTCAGTCGCTAGTGAAAATCATAGCCACTAATGATTAGTTAGACTTGTGTCAATACACGCCTTTGGAAATTGGTTTGAAGTAAAATAAAGATTTTAATCATAGCATATTGAAACAGGATAAATATGTACTGGTTATAAACGGCTAAAAAGTCGAGATTTCGACTGCGAAAAAAAATAGCTCAAAAATAAATCCTCAATTTACTCGTAATAGTCCACACTTCTCTCAAGTCTTACATCTTGGTCTTCCTTCTCATCGAAATTAATATGCACAAGAATGGAGCAAGGACATGAAGAAACAACAACTATAACAACTTACACTTTCTCAAGAACGATTCCTTTGGCGTGAGAGGCACCACCGAAGGGATTAGCCTTAAGAGCTGTTCCCAAATGGGCCTTCTTGTAATTTTTGTCGTGCCATCTTTGCTCTCGGCGGTGATTTTTGAGTTTGCGAGCAGTTCTTAAACCTCTTGGCTTTCCTTTAGGAAAAAGGCACCAGGACACAGCAAGGTTATCAATAAGCAATAAATGATGAATTTTTGCTGTGCTTCAAACGCTGCAATGAGTAATAAGTATCAAAAATTCGACCAACACGTGTTATACTTACCCATCTTTTTCTACCAAGCAAACGAAGAGAACTAACCATGGTGCACCGCGAGGCTATATACTGAATATTATGGGATAAAGCCAGTCCATCATTCACTGCGCACATCAGAAATCAAAACCAGGCCCTTATCGGGCTCTTCAGAGCAAAATTTTTAAAAGCTTTGATGTCAAAATTGATGTTTTTATCCTGTATAACTTATACGCAGGCTATTTTCAAGACATATACCCTTCTTCTCCCTATTCAAAAATAACTGAAAAGTGATTTTGCAATTTTAAAACGCGCGTAATAGACCTTTTCACGATGTTTTCAACTTTTTATATGGACAAGTTAGAGGAAATCCGTCGACACCACTGAAAAGAGCGCCTTACAATTAATAAGATTGCTAAATTTAAAAGTGATACGTCTCGAAGGTATAGCTCTGCAAAGCTGCGAAAATTTAGAGACGTTTGTATGGTGGGGGGGTTTGGGTGGTGGACAAGTTTTTGCCCCCCCCCCCCCCCCCCACCCCACCATACAAACCTGTGTTAAATTTCAACAGATCACTTTTAAACTTGGCAATATTACTAATTTTAGGCGCTCTTTTCATTGGTGTTGAAAGCGCACAGAAAGGACTAAACTCGACTTCCGGTGCCCAATTTGCCGCTCTGCTATAGGTCAAGCCAGTTGTTTGATTTGCGCGCGCCGTCGTCAACTAACGTTCCCGTTCTGTTGCTAAATCAGCCTATTGTGTTTGTGGTGTTGAAGAATATTTTTTTCTGTGTTTGTGGTAGTTTTAGTTATCTCAAAATTAAATTTTTGCTAGAAGTGAAAGAACAAAAACAAAAGCACTCAAGTGCGATGGAGCGCACTGTCCTATTACACCGTCCTGATAGCCAATCAGGTTAGAGAATTTTGTTACAGTTATGTCATATCCTGTTTTACGAAATACATGTATAGTAGAAATGATATGATTGGTGAAAAAGAGTCCACTTAAACGAAATGCTGCACGTGCTTTCAGTGCACGCGGCTTGAGTGAAAGGTACCTGACTTTATCGGGCACATCAGGGGACGTCTGAATCAGTAAAGAAACTAGATTAATTAGAAGTTAATCTCAATCTAGGTTCACGTTGCGCAACTACGAGACTTTTGCTGCCCAGCGAAGCGCGTTAAATGGACTTCTCTTAAAGGAACTGACCGTCGGACACATTTTTGGCTTTCAAACAAGTCTGCGGCAAAACAGTCAGTTTCATTCTCAAAAGTTCATGAGGCACGAAGTTATACCTCGCCTTTTATATTCGAGCCGTCAGGACCAACACACTAAAAATACGACTGTTTTGCTGTCCATAAACAATGAAGCCATAAACTGTATCGGATTAAATGGCGTATTCAAGTGACAAATCTTTTCCAAACTAGATTCAACGCATAGAAATATTGACAACTAGAGCTAATGACCTTTTCATGATACTTTTAAAGCAACTTCAGCGCGATTTTCCATAGCAACGGGTGCAAAACTTTAGCAAAAGTAAGCAGTTAGCTTGATTACTATTAGCCACAAGACGCTTTCTTTGTTGGGACTTCAACAGCCAATAATAATAATGAAGTCTTTTAACAATGACAATAAAGAGCCTACATCAAAAGCTCTTAGAAATGCCGACTTTGCATTATTAAGAAGGATTTTTGTTTACTTTAAAATAAGAGTTTTCGCAATAACCTTTATCATCTGTAGTCAATCTCTTCCTGGGCGAGTAGCAATTATGTCTTCAGTGAGTTCAGATGTATTCACAGGTAAGTGTTTTTGAGATGTTCATAGACTGATCAGGCACATCAGTTACTCAATTAACTTGTCTGATAATCGCATAATCAAATTAACGGTCTTCAGGCTGCATTCAGACTGCATAAGGTGGCATATTTCTGATCAGCATTCGTAAAACAAAATATAAGGTGGTGACTGACGAAAGTTGACAGAAGAAAACACCAAAACTCAAACAAAAACCAAGTGACTGCTGTATTGGGTCCCCTCTTGTCAGAGTGCAAGTTAAGATTTTTAAAACAAACTTCTCGTACAGAATGTGATAAAGTGATAACAAAACTGCATAGGAGGCATACTCCAATATAAGCGTCTTTATTGGAAATATAAAGATCTATAAAACTTAGAGTAGACATATACTAGTGGTGAAAAAAGAGCAATCATGCCAGAAAATTTTCCTTCACGTAATAACTAATGAGGAAAACTAAGCTGGGAAACTCGAACCATGATTTCGCAACTTGCAGCATCAAGACCGAAATGAAGTATGGGAGTGTCAAACTAAGGTCGGCGGTGACCTGGACCTTACCTTGGGTTACAGAGGATATTATTTTCTATTAGAAATTGAAAACAAAATTTAATAACATTTACAACGATTTACAAAATGGTCAAACGTATTTATACATACATTTATACCAGTTGATACGTATGCACGCCTATCGGCAGAGTGCTCAATAGAAGGACTAGAGAGTAGTATAATTAAGGTTATCTTGAGGTTATCTGGTGTCAACGTGAGATCCGACTTGGCATTTTTATTACTATTTAGTTTCGTACCGCACGGCATATACAGAACCCCACATACATTTATACAAACTTTTATTGAGAGTCCTACCCGTCTTCTTTCCTCCACCTCAACTAAGGGACCGGTCATTATTTATCGCCTGGGGGGGGGGGGGGGGGGGGGGGGGGTCGGAGGATTTTGGGCTAAACACGATGAAATTTAGCCGATCCCCCCTTTAAATGTTGTTTTATTGAAGTGATCCCCCCTCATAACTATATATAACTTTCGTGATCCCCCCCCCCCCCCCCCATGTCTTTGTACCCATATTCACCTTTCGACGTGTATATTTAGTGTTTTAAACGTTCACATACAGGTAGTATTTCTAACTATGATGTACTTACAGCATAATAAAGCCGTCATCGCGCAGTCTTTTTTTAAAAGTGTTTCTTGATCCGTGTCTTTTTCTAGTCTGGATCCAGACATCTGAATTCAGTTGACATACAAGCAATCTTGCTTAAAACTGCAAAGTGCTTGAAACTGCAATCAGTGCTTGAAACTGCAAAGTTCCTTTTTTTAGAGTGCCAAATAGCAGTCCGTTTCAGTTATCAGAAGTTTATATAGTTCACAATTTAGAATTCACCTGTCATGTTTAAAGATGAATATTAGCTAAGTCATGAGCACGTTATAAAAGGAAAAATATAAAAGCGTTAAAACAAAGCTTTCTCGATATAAATTGAAATGCACAAATTCGCCAGTGTGACAGACTTCCGTTTTTTTAAATAAAGTTGTGTTAATAGAACAAATTGAGATTGCAAATGCCATCATCTCCCAGCAGAATGGGCACATTTATGTTGTATGCTTTCAAACTGGCATTGTTCAAGCAGATTTGAGTGGTCCCCCCTCTGAATCCTTCCAAAATTTTCAGTGATCCCCCCCTTTTGGGCTCTCAGTTACGACTGATCCCCCCCAAAATCCTCCGACCCCCCCCCCAGGTGATAAATAATGACCGGTCCCTAAGAGACAAGTTTCAAAAGACCAATATCATTTTAAACAAATCATAACCTTGCAGGTCTCAAGAGATTAAGCACCTCTGGTACGAGACTACAACCGCTAATACAGTCTCACGGCATACAGCAATTGTATGTCTTTTGTCCTTGAAATAAATCCAAACCTATATACAATATAATATTTCTTGCAGAGCTAAGATTCTTGTGCAGCTTTGATCTGTATCTCTCGTAAGAAATGACCGGGTCTCCTAAAGCATGTATTCAGTGTTTTCCACTGGTTCCTTTTTTCCAGATGTTCCTCCAAGTCCACGAAGCACAGACTTAAGAGCAATGCAACATTCTTTCATCACAAAACATCTGTATGAACCAAATGAAAAAAATGGTGAGTCATGTTTTTTTCAAGTAAATGTTTCCGCAAAATGCACGGTCTATAGTCGTGCTTGGTTGTCACGAACGCGAATTTGTTTTAGGAGGCATTAAAGACTTCAATAATTTAAGATAGTGCGCTTAACTATCGGTGTTTAACTGTTTGTGTGTTAGAGACTTTTGTTCTTGGGCCATCGAAGTTTGATAAATAATAAAACACAAACAGCGGTGACAAACATTGTGAGTTTACGCATCTTTATAAACTTGATGTTTCCCATGCTATTCAAGATAGATCGTCATTTTCTTTAACGGTCACTTAAGATCACTTTTGAAAATGTATGTTGAATAGCATACGAAATGTCAAGTTTATAAAGATGGGAAAACTCCCAATGTTTATCACCGCTGTTTGTGTTTGATGTTTGTATGCTATTGGCGCGTACATAATACGTTCATCATCATCATTATCATTTTTCGAGGGACTGAAAGAAGGAGTACAAGAGATCATAATACGACTGTTATGATCTCTTGAGGAGTTCGAGAGTTTGCAATATGCTCCGAGTAATCAAGGCAGGCAGAAAAAGAGAAAAACAGAAACGTGTAGTTTCATGCATCATTTCAGTTGATGAGGCGACTTAGTTTTCCCACGCTTGCCTTGGAGTTTACGTGTTCGTGCTGTCATCTGATTGGTTAGACGAACTTTTGGTGTAAACCATAACACTATGTTTTTTACTACTGAACCATGGGATGCCAGGGGGCCTTTTATCTTATTAGCGTGTTTTTTCTATCAATGGCGCATATTTCATCTTCATTTCACGGAGTGCTGCATACGCCATCAAACTTGGAACAGCTTTCAATGCTACGGAAAATAGACGATATACTCCCCAAAACATTTCACTTCCTATACCGAACGACCTGTAACCTCATCCTCTGCGCCTTTTAAAAGAATCTTGAATTGTTAGTCACGTGTAACAGATAGAGAAGAACTAACTTTATAATCCACCCCCAAAACTTTAGCTAACACTTGCTTTGTTATTCAAACACATTCAAGAGATAATTCAATTGATAATTGTGAAGCTACATGACTAATGAACCGCAAAATGCCTTTCCCATTTCGCAATACGAGTGTATACTGAATACTTGTTTCGAAGAAGTTTAGCCGCATATTTCTTATCACGACTGATCAAAGAAGCAACAGTGAATGATGTCAGGTCGACAAGGTAGGTTAAGATGGGGTTATGTCACGGTAGTAACAGAATAAGATCCTCTTTGTGATAGTCAAAACATAAATATACGTACTTCTCTCCGTTAATGATGGTTGTTTTGGGTTATCGATCGCTGCTGGAGCGATCCTTTTCTTTCGATCTAACAAAAGTTATCCTATGACTACTAAACAATCAAATCAACGCTGCAGAATGTAATTTTAACTATCTCTCGCCCGACCAAATGCCTTGCGCGTCCTTTGCTTACACTCGCAATATTTAAAAAACAATTTGATTTAGTCTTTGACGTGCTCTCAACCGGAACATGGGTTGGATGAGGAAGAAAAGTGCTGCAAGATCTCAGCGATCCAACTTCTGATTGAACCCGCGACAAAATCATTTATGGATAGTGCGATTTCTCGCGTCAGTATGTTAAAACTGCGAAAAGCCCAAGGGCTGCAATATCTTTTATGGGTATCGATACTGAGAAATATGGAGGGCGGCCTTCTTTTGTTAACCTCCTAAAACAATTACAGTCAAGCGAAGGTTGTATCACTGAGTTTAAATCTCACCCAATAGTTATGTTCACACGGACCTCACTGAAATCATAGTTGATAATTACGCTGAAATTAGGCAAGTAAAACAAACCAATCAATACCTTGAATGTCATGCCAAAGAAGGTACATGATATTGTCATTGATAAAATTCCTGAGCCAAAAATAGCGTCTTCAAGAGCGCGAAGTTGAAAAACGCGTTGCAAGAGAGAAACTGACCACCATGGTGTTAAATATTGGTACACGTGGAATCGACTTTCAGGGGGTTACTTATAAAACTACCCAGTCATTATGGATATGTTACTGGCCGAGTTAGTATCCCATCCCAATCAAGTTTTTACTTAATGCCATTTCTTATCAATTCCAAGGGTCAATCGAGTTCTAAAAGTAGAAATCCACGGCGTAACATGAAGGGCAGCTAGACAGGTCACCTAAACAAATCATTATATCTTTCATCTGAAGTGCTTAAACATTTTAACAGTTCACAATCACTCAGGATTTTCCTAAGCCCTCAGTCGTTTATATCGGCCTTGCTTGACGTTTCAAACATCACGTCGACTATTTGAATGGTTCGTAGGAAAAGAAATCGTTCGGTTAGCTTTAAAAAAATAGTAGAAGTTAACCGCGTTAATTTAAAAACATGTAAAAAATGTAATGTCTTCGACACAACTAAATCTTTTTTTTTTTCTCAATAGCTCAACGGCCTACTGTTCGTACCAGCGCACTGTAAAAAAGCTATATACAAAATATATCACAGGAATAACAATACCCTGATGACCTTCTTGTTAGACAATGTGGGCAGACTGACAGCTGTACACGCTGTTGATCGTGAAATAAGTCAAAAACTTCCTAAGCGACTTGACAGTATCAAATTTACTTCCTGTTTTGCAAACCAGCACACTAGTCAAACCGCGCGGACCCTGCTTCAGTCTTTACTTTCAGTCCTCTTCCCTTACTTCAGCAAAATTGGTAATTTTTCTGTTTTCTCTGATGGGCCTCACGTCCGCACTGATCTGGCAATTTATAAGTGCTACATTAAAATGCTCCACTTCGGACAATGTTTGTGTGAATGTGTTTTAAGTGTTTCACTGTAAGGTGGTTTAGTGTGCACACAAGGTCGCAAATTCTTCAGTTACCAATGAACTTTTTATCAAACGAAAACGGACGTTTCATAAGCGAGTCAGTGTGAAGGAAACTGGTGGTTAAAACTGCAAAACATTTAGCAACTGTTTTATTAGTCCGGAACCCCCTGACTAAAACAGTTCTTAAATTAGACGTTGCAGCCGGCGGCTAACTGCTAGCGGCCAGTCCCCAGGGTAAAGTCATGTTTCAACCCAACTAACTGATTTCATTTGACATTATAGAGGGTCACTATCGCGAGAAAACATGAATGTCGTTCATTCTGAGAATCAAGAGCGGTTAAAAACCTTCATATAGCAAATTTCACGGCTTGTTTAGTAAGTCCAGTAGCCTACGTGTAGCCACACCCTCCCCCCGCAAGGAACCGTTAGTAAGTCCAGTTGACTTATAAGACTATTATGAGCTTCCTGCTTTTCCAGACTGATTTTGAAGCCCCTTATTATCCACGTCCGGTTTAAATGACATGGCTAATACAGACTTGGTTTAACAAAAGACTTTCTCATATTAGTCTTCGCAAATAAGTTGACTTTTACAAAAAAAATTATAATTCCTAAAAGGCTTCACACATGACACTATAACTTTCTTTAAAAATTAACGTCAACATTCTAAAGAGACAAGTATAAAAGAAGATGACTGATTAGTACAAGTGGTGGGCGTTAGTTTATGACAAATCCAAAAGAGTTGTTGTTTGATCACGTCAAACTAATAATGTACACCATCAAATATGAATTTCAAGGTCTTACCACCGAGTATTCCAATGTATTAAGTACATACACCTGTTAGTATAAGTAAACTGGCATAAAATTCGTGATGTGTTTCTTATTAGCCTCAGTCAATCCAGCACCGAACCGCCTTAGTTGGCCGGCCTATCACCAAAAGTTGTCAAATAATGACGATTCGGTAGATGGAGATTTAAGTGGCATTGTGTGGAAAGCGTTAATAACATTTGTGGTGAAAATACACTCACAAAGGTTTCTTTAAACAACCGAGGCATTTTTGTTGATTTTTTTCCTTCGATGAACAGAGTCTAGAAAAGGTCAACACGCACACTGCACGTGTTTTGCTTTCCCGCCAATTTTTCATTCGCGCGCTTTTCTTAAGGAACATTTCCGACATTTTCATGATTAATTTACATTAATAGAAGGACTTAAAATTGCACTTATTTACGTAAAAAAAATAAGAAGCAAACGAACAAGTGTGAAGAAACCATCGCCTTTTGTTTTAAATCCCATAATTGATGCAAAGCTTCCTTTTTTTAGATCAAAGGTCACATTAACGATGTTTGATTGAATAGAAGCGTAGATCCTGTGTGTGTTGGATTCAATGACTGACATAGCTCACATTCCACTTAATCGTAGTTAAACACGCTAACTCGATCTCGTATTTCTCAGAAAACACAAGCTTCATCTTCCTGACCTTCCTACGCCGTGTTTTTGTCGCTCTTGCGGCTGAACGATCCTGATCCAAATCACGTCTCTTACAAGATATAACGGACGAGATTTGTAGTCACATCAAAGTCATCTTGAGTACGGTGAAAAGAGAACTTGTATTCAGTTGTATGATTGATTACGTTATCGTAGCCGTTTTCAACTCCCAGCAAACATAAAACGCGAAATCAACATTATGGCTAATCAACTAGGTAAACTGCTCACAAACTTCGATGTTCAACGTATTTTTAAACAAACCCGCGAAGACTCGATCTGTAGCTGTGTCGTCTTTCTAGATTTGTTTTTGTTGTAATATTTCTGCATCTTGTTTCTTCAGGAGTGGATCTACCAAATGTTCGAGACGACAAGTCCACCGATCTACTAATGCATAAAGCAAAAGATGATCTTGCTTATGAACCTAAGGAATGGAATGGAAAATCGAACACCGACATCGCCCAAACTGAGACTGGCGAAGGAGGAAAAGAAAAACGCGAAACCTGGGGTCACAAGGCGGAATTTATTCTAGCAACAATCGGCTTGGCCGTCGGCTTGGGTAATGTTTGGAGGTTTCCGTACCTGTGCCAGAAAAATGGAGGAGGTAAGGAGGATAGTTTAAATCAATTTCCTTACTGCTAAGTTTGACATAGTAGGAGATCGTACAGACCACCACTAGCTTCCTTATGAAAACAACCATCCATGTGTTCGAATTACGTTGAGAGGTCAGGTCGCGTCTGAGCGCTTTTCAAAAGATCAAATTTATTTTTAATCAAACTGTTATTGATCTTACTCGAAATCATTGAAATTGATCGACTGATGATCTCCTAAAGAAATACACTAGTATCCACGAAATTCACTTGTAAATTTTCCCATTTATACTGCAAAGCTAAAAACTAATCAGAAATTTGCATTTATATGTTGACATAGTAAGCCGTAGTAATCTTGAATCAATTTTTAATGTCGTGACTATTGGACCACAATATTTACACGGAGCGAATGAACACGAAATAAGTACATGAACATTAATTATTCATACGCAACTTAACTTACTATTTTGCAAATTAAAAACATTTGTAAAACTTTATCCTAAGGAAGGCATGGGGGCGCAAGTACGATTCAAATAAGTGCTGAATCTAATATTCCGCCGTATCCATAAAATATTCAATGTTAAAAATCACACAAGACTGAGCCTTACAAATTAAAAAAATCAATGGCCAATCAAAATACAAGAATTAAATAAATAAATAGATAAATAAATAAATAAATAAATAAGAATATAACAATATTCATTTAGTGAGTTATTGTGTGACCCACGAACATTAACTTGCGTGTGCGTTACAGTTCAATTTCCGTTTAGTTTCATTCATTTTTGCAACTAGTTTCATTTTTGTAAGACTGGTTTCATTGTTTAAAGCTACAGTGTGAAATCCCAGGGAATGAAAATCAAAACTTTTTTCCAGGAGCTAATTTGAATTGGCAGTCTGAATTCTGAAACGTTTATCACTTGGTTTTCTGAAATCAATTAAAAGTAGTTTTATTCCGTCATGTTTTTTTAAAGAGGTTTATCGACATATTTTCAGTAATTTACAATGTCTTCAAGTCGTTCTGGCCAACTTTTTTTTATAGACGATATCAACCAATACTCAATCATCTTTTACCTTATGATCAAACCTTATTTCCGTCCCTGGCCCTTGCTACAGGAAACCTGCTATTTTACCCTAACGGGTTTAGTAACGCTAATCATTTCAAATTGTTTTAAGACTTTTAAGGCCAGTTAGGGATGTAGCTATGGAAAAGTTATCTTCAAGCCGACTTTTTACTTAACTGCACTTTGAAAATCACCCCATGTCTTTGTATTTGAGAGCGACAATTTTATTGAACCGGTGTTAAGCACTCTTTAGGCAGTTTTAGCTACATCCCTGACTAGTGTGTTCAACAATTTAGAACACTTGTCCATTTAATAACTTTCAATACATTTATTTACCCTGCAAAATACCTTTATTCTTTTGTACGCTTGTATTTCACTGTTAGTTGTATTATTTCGATAACCGTGAGCATTTGGTTAGGACAATAAAAAGGTCCTATAAATTCAGTTTTCTTTACTGTAAAAAGAATGATCAATTTTATCAATCAAAATTCCATGTCCTGATTTTAAAAAAATGGCAGTGAGTAAATATTTGTCTTGACTTGCATTTCCCATCTCTTTTCTTCAAGCTGACTCAATAATTATTGACAACAAGCTTTAACTTTGACTCATTATTATTGCTATTGTCATAAACTCATTATAACAAAGTCTTGAAGTCTTGCAGTCTTGAGAATCTTACCCATAGTGCAAATGATGTTAATGATATGTTTATCTCAATCTTTATAAACTATATTATTTTTCTAATTTAACCCTTTTTAAAAAATGTCTTCTAATGAGTTTTAAGAACCTTGTAGTGTCATCAAATTTCACATTTGGTTTTTTGGCTGCTCAACAGGTGCTTTTCTTATTCCGTATGTAATCTTCATGGTGATAGAAGGGTTACCACTCTTCTTTCTGGAGCTAAGTATTGGTCAACGAATGAGAAAAAGTGCCATACGATGCTGGCAAGATGTTCACCCTGCCTTGTTTGGAATTGGTGTGGCATGTTTAATGGTTTCTCTTATGCTGTGTCTGTACTATGTAATTGTAATAGCATGGTGTTGTTATTACTTTTTTATCTCATTTACCAACTCACTGCCATGGGTGCATGACAAGCTGTGTCCTGGCTATAACACTTTCAAGGCTCTAGAGAGAGAGCTTGAGGCTTGCAAATTAAACACCACATGTCTTGCAACAAACTACACAACACTGAAGACGAACTACGAGACGTTCCCTGACTGCTGCGTAAGAGATCCACCACAATACTATTTCTATCACCATGCACTGCAGATCTCAACAGACATTGAATCAAGTGGTGTTGGATTGAATGGTAAACTTGTTGGATGTCTTGTGTTTGCCTGGATTATCACATATCTTTGTGTGGTCAAAGGAATTAAATCAAGTGGAAAGGTATTGTTTAATGACAGTAAAGCTGGGGCTAAATGGTCATCATAGTTAAATAAAGTTTCAAACATCATCAACGTTTGGCCAGAACTATAATATCAACTAAGGGCAGCCATCTTGATTTTCAGATGTACCAAGGGTGCGGGCGTTGGGGATTGTAGCTCTAGGGGGAGAGGGGCGAGAAAAATATTTTTCTCGCCTCCTCCCAAACCGTTCCGCACCACCTAAGTAGATTTGATACTCTTCCCCAGGTTAGACTTGGTACAACTGAAAATCAAAATGGCCGCCATTAATGGTAAGATGTGCTCGATCTCGACGATCTCACAGAAAAATAGGAGACTGTGAACAGTCTAACGGGTCTGAGAAAGAAACATTAAGAGATTATGCTTGGTATTCATAACCTGACAAACCAATTTGGCCACCAACCACAAATGTGGTGTGGGATTTATCAATTGTTATCTTAAATTACTGGATACAACATTATATACGCTCTTACTGAGACATTGAAATTCTGTCTTACCAACAGGTTGTGTACTTCACCGCTACCTTTCCATATGTTATTCTGATCATCTTGTTCTTCAGAGGTGTTACCTTGGAAGGAGCAGGAAAAGGTGTCAAGGCTTTTTTCAACCCCAATGTAAGCACTTAGCTCTAGCAAATAAATCTTTCCTGCTGGTCACAAATGGTATCAACAAAATTGTGGGTCACATGGTCTGGAAATCGTGGTTCCACTTATTTTTAACGACGTTAACAGCTCGTTCTCCTGGTATTCTTTGAGTCACTGATTTTAGACCTTTATACAGTGAAATGTTAAATTGATAAGCAAGATTTTGGCCCATCATATTTTACCCTTTACCCCACTTTTGCTCTTGTGTATAAAGCTACACCCTTCATAACTCTCCTTTATTGTACTTGGACACTTCATTTAAAGAAACTGAGGAGAATTAGGTGAAAAATCAAGACAACCCACCATTGCCATTTCTAGGTTTAATTATTATCATGATTTCTGTTTGACAAACCAGTGATAACTGTAGTAACAGGAGAAATTTGATTCTGATCATTCGTAACGCTTTTAAGTGTTAATACCCATCCTATTAAATTATAATGTATTGCAGTGGGAGCTGCTGAAGGACGCTAATATTTGGAAGGATGCTGCTACACAGATGTTCTTTACTCTCAGCCTGGGTTTTGGTGCCCTAATTGCATTTGCCAGCTACATGCCTATTCACAATCAAGTAATGCGAGATGCTTACACTGTGGTATTTGTCAACTGTGGCACATCACTATTTGCTGGCATTGTGGTGTTTTCTATTCTGGGATACCGAGAACATATAACAGGAATCCCAGTCACTGAGGTAAGAATTCTTCCATGAAAATTACTTAGCAGGCATCCCGGCCTTTTAAGTGGGCATTTATTGCACTCATCAACACTAAGCAACCTTATGCAGATTATTTATGAGTCATATTTTTCACCAACAGGTTGGATCAGGTCCAGGCCTTGCATTCATGACATTTTCTGATGCCATTCTGCTAATGGATGTGTCTCCACTCTGGGCCATTCTTTTCTTCCTGATGTTGATTCTCCTTGGAATTGACAGTGAGTTTGGAACCCTGGAAGCAGCCATTGGGCCATTGATGGAGTTAAAGATCTTCCCTAACATGAGGAAGGAATTGTTGACGCTCCTTGTTGCTGTTATCCTGTTCCTCGTTGGCTTGTGCATGGTTTCTGGCCCTGGTTTTTACATCTTTCAAATGTTTGATGACTATTCTGTTACCATTCCATTGCTAGTTATTGCCTTGTTCCAGTGCATTGGAGTAGCATGGGTTTACGGAAATGACAGGTATGAGACTAAGTTAGTGTACAACAAAGTGAAATACACATAAGCAAAAGTTCCAAATGGTCACGAACAAGAATTCTGATGACAATAGTCACAAAATGTGGCACAGCTTTTCATTTGGATAAAAGTAAGGTACATTTAAGGACCAAACACTCTTTCATTGAACTCTTTGTGTGATCTAAATCAACAGATTTGCTGACGACATTGAATTCATGACAGGAAAACGACCATGGATCGGCTGGATGATCTGTTGGAAGTACATCTCTCCAACTGCTTTGTTTGTTGTTCTTGTTGCTCTTGTTGCTCAACAGAGCCAAAAACCTCCCCAGTATTCCAAATTTGTTGGATGTAAACAGGTAAATGGTCATTTTCTAGTATATTCACTAAATTACGCCAAAATATTCAGCTCTATTTCTTGAGGAAAACTATTGAAACCAATTGGATAAAAAATATTTTAAACAATGCTTGTCTTATAATCTTTAAATGTCCTGTACAGGTCAAGAGTTTGCACGCTGTAATATTAAGTTTGAAATCTTTAACCACTTTGCCTTAATTATGGTGCTCTGCCTTTCTGAAAAACCTTTCTCATAATACTTGTTACTACATAATTGTTATTCCATGCATTTTGAAGTTAATGGTACATTAGAAAAACTGGTAATTTTGTGGTGAATACAAAGAAAAAATGCACACATGTACCTCAAATTAGAGGAATCACACTATTAAATTCTTTCCTTTAAATATGTGGCAGGAAGTTAAGCATTCTTTCTCTTTCTCAGGATCCATACAGTGGTAATGGCTCCGATAGCTGGACAATGAAAACTGACTATCCTGGATGGGCGGTATTCATAGTTGTTCTCATTGTCCTTGCTTCCACTCTTCCTATCCTAATATGGCTGATCAAGGACTGGCCAAAGAACTGGCGCACAAGTTTTCATAAAACATTCTGCACTGGCGTCAATAATTATCTCCCTGATCCAAAGAAGGAAGACACTCCACAGAAGGCAGCAGCCACCAACTATGGGGTTGATGGAGGCCACATCTAAACTGTTTATAACACCTACAGCTGCTACACTCATTTGTTGCAAAAGTACATGCAGGAATAATAATTATGAGGTTACCATAAAATTTCATCAGGACTTATATACTTCTCAATGGCCTGAGTGGAGTATTATGGGAGGATTTTTTGAGTTTAAAGGAGTTATGTTTCTACCTATGGTCTTCATTCAAGGCACCAAAACTAGTTTTAGTGATTTTTGCAAACCTACTGCACCCAAAACTACTTGGCTAATGAATGTAAGCATTAGGGTTTTAGCTGTTGTTTGAAACTAGCACATTATTGTAACATCTTTTCTTAAACACTATGAACTATTGTCACTTAATTAAAACAACATAACTTTGCACAATCAAGGTTCCCACATGAAACCTGGGCCTTTGAAATTTCTCTTTATTTTGACAAGAGCTAGACAACAGAAAATGCTGAGCAAAAGTTTTTCTGGCTTGCAAATTCATGACAATTGCAATTCATTAAGGATTTAGGAGCACGAGTTATACGTAATAATCTAGGAAGATCAGCCTTCAAGTCTTTCACCCTCATTTCCTATACGTTGTTACTAGTACACAAAACGTAGGAAAAGGAAAAACGAGCGTGATTAAGTGCACACAATTTATTTTCTGTACCACAAACAACAAGTCATCAATTTTACAAAGTTTCAGATTCTTGAACACCATGAAATGTTGGATTTTAAATTTTTGTTTGTGTGAAAGTCACATGTTGACACACTAACAGTTTCCTGGTTCATGATGTCTGTTAAAATATTGCTTGTCTTTGGCTTAACTACCAGGACCTGGAAAAAAGCTGTGCATGATTTTTTGTGGTATTTATGGTTTAATCAAATTGATTAATTTTGCACAAAATACAACAGCTCTCCCATGGGATTCAGATATGACATGGCATAACAGAACCATTACCTGTAGGGTTATTATTAATGTTGATTTGTCTACACTCATTTGAAGACTGTTACCACAGACAGCTAAACTTATGGTGTATAAGAAAGTGGTAGAATAACTTAAGTTGGGTCATACTTATGGTGCTTAAGCGGGTCATGCTTATAGTGGCTAGAGGAAATCAACGGCACTCTGGCCCTTAGAGATAGCCCTGAGCCTTAACTGTTTAATAAGCCTGTACTGTTAGTCAAACAAATTCAGAATTAGCACAAGGCATTTTGCCTTATCAGAAACCACTATGTATATAAAGCTAATATATAACCTAATTGCAGGAGCTTTATATTTCTTGTAGTGTTTGTTGAACTAATTAAGCCTTGGGCAGTAGGTTTTAGGTGATATACTCCCGAACGTAGCTGGTTTTGCTGCCTTTTGGGAGATTGTAAGATAAAGAGAAATGTATTAAAATGCATTACAAACCATGGTCAATGAATAAAACTGTGCTTTAAGCTGTTTCTATCTTTTTCAATGGCTGATAAGTACGCTACATGTAACAAATTGTATCTGGTGTATGAAAAAAATGCTCTTCAAAACCACTTTTTCCTTTTTAATGTGGTTACCAAACAGCAACACTGGGGTAGGTTTTGGGCCAATAACTGCCACCTACTGTAATCTGCTGGACCTTTTCTTTGAGAGATTTTGCCTTCAAAATGATGCCTCATTATTTTAAGAAATAAATCAACGATCAAGCATAACACCTCACTCTGGGCACTAGCTTGTACCAAAGCTCATCTTTTGAATATGTCAACATTTCAAATATTACACCGAGGGTAGTAAAATAATGCCCTTTTGGGCTTAACAAATCTCAGTGTAATGCTGATTTTCAGAGCATCTGACTTCATGGGGGCCATGCTCGTGGTTAAGAACAAAAGCAAAGTAAAAACTTTATTCTTTTTTCATGCAAATTCTGCAAAAAAGTGTTCTAAATTGTCTTGCCCATCAACGTTGTCACTTGGTTGAAAACCAGCAATGGATACATTCTTGGCCGGGGAACATCCTCCCGCCCAACATCCCTGTATATTTGATTGGGGTATAAACAACTACCCAACATCATTCATGCTCTTTGTTCACAAATAGACAAATTTACAACCAAGATCCAAGCTTGTTTCCTCGCCCTTCTACTTTGCATTTGATCCTAATGCACCTATCAATGTAAACCCCGTGGGGGGGGAGTGCGGGCAAGGGGTGGGGATTTGACAAATTTTAAAATTTTTCGATCAAATTCCCCAGGGTGGGAAACGAAAGGTCAATCAAAAGTGTCAAAAAGCCCCCACCCCAGGGGAAAAAATCTAAACAAACAATCCTATAATACTATATAAAACGAATAAAAGAACTTTTCAAACACATTGTTACTACTTTTATTTACGGTTAACGGAAGCTCCATTAAATTACTCGCTGTAATTAAGTATTTTCTCTCTCCACTAGCATATCTTATCTTGAACAACAAAATCACTCCAGGAAGATTGACCGTGCTATATAATATTAATAAAACGTAAAATGCTTTATAACATCTGCTCAACATGTCGGAACAGGTCGGATCAGTGACCCATAAAAAATCCTCTGACTTTCATGGTGGAATTCGATTTCAATCGAGTTTTACAATCAGGTGGGAACTTGAAGATAAAAACTTCCTCAAAATAGACATTATCTGTTTAGATGACAGTTTAAAGTATCGGATTATGGCGATTAAAACAAATGAAAACTTCATACCTTTCTCCAACAACGTGACTTTCAGGAAGCCTCAAGGGACGGACTTGGTAACTGCTTCTGAATTGATACCAGGCTTCTGTCGGTCAAAGTCAAATGTCCCGACCCCGGGGTTGCTTCACACGATCAAAAGCCCGACAGCGGGGATAGTCCCAGGTATCAAATCCCCTCCCCTTGCCCGCACTCCCCCCCCCCCCCCCCCACGGGATTTACATCGATAGGTGCATAATAAGACCTAATAAGCTTAAAAACTCTTAGCGCACAAGTGAGCAACTTAAGTTCTTATGTGCCTAAATCGCTTATTTAAAAATCCCTCTGGTAGCTAGAATTTGTATGCGGAATTGTTTCCGTCTTACCTTGTTAGTTCAATGCAGAATCGTCTTCTCCCTTCTTTCTAGCGTGGCTGACATAAGGCTGACATACACATTGCAGAAAATCCTCGGAAGATCGGCTTCCGAAGATTTCTCGGGACCAGGCCTCTACCGATACTCAAAAAATTCAAATTCAAAATGGCCGTCTATAGTCAAGTAAAGTACGCTTTTTATAACAACCAAGACATGAATTCGCTACTTGAACCAATAGCAAGCGACGATATGCAACAGTTTTGTGTTGAAATGATGAAACGCCTCGATATTCAACGAAAGAACGAGTCTTTCTGTGACGTGATTCTAGATGTCGGCTCTGGTGACGGCAAGGCCCGTTTGAAAGCTCACGGAAACGTGCTTTGTGCAGCAAGTCCGTTCTTTTACAGCGCCCTCACCAACGACATGAAAGAAAAGAAAGATGGTGTAATCCGTTTGGAAGAAACCAACAAAACTACGATGGAAAAGGTGCTAGAGTTTGTCTACACAGGGCGTGTTGAAGTCACGCAATACGAGGCCTTTGATTTGCTGGAAACGGCAGAATTCTTCATTATCCCGAGTCTGAAATATGCTGCGGGCAAGTTTATCTCGCAAAATCTGCTGACTCCCTCAAACTGTATAACAGTTTATTATTCTGCTCAGAGGTATCAATGCCCCGAATTGCAGCAAAAAGCAAGAAATTGTATCTTTGAAAATTTTGTGAGTGTGACAGGTTGTGAAGAATTTCAGAATTTAAGCATAGAACAAGTTGAAGAATGGATTTCAAGCGATGAAATCAGTGTGAACGAAGAGGAAGACGTTTTTAAAGTGATTACTGGGTGGATGAAAGAAAACAAGCGAAAAGAGCAAGAACGATTTTTCGAGTTGTTTCGCCATGTTCGTGTTATTTACATGTCACCCACGTATGTTGTTAATGAGGTTTTGTCGTGTCCCTTGGTGAAAGGATCTGAGACGTGTACCGCGTTTGTACAAGATGCAATGAAAGACGTCTCCACTGGTACAGAAGAATGCTATTTTGCTCAGCCACCAAGAATTTGTCTAAAGAAATTTGAAGATTGCCTTGTTGGTTGTGGAAAGGAGAAACTCTACGGTTATGTCCCTACCGAGAACAGATGGTATGAGATGGCAAACTACCTGAGTCCAAAATTGTTTCCTTTTCATATGGCTGCCTGTGATGGCAAACTTTATGTCACTGGGGGAACTTTTAATCCTCATCAATCTACAATAGAGGAATATAATCCATCCAGAAACTCGTGGACACGTTTGAATTCTTACACTAGTGCAATTGCTTGCATTTTGCCTGCAGTCATTAACTTTCAAGGATCTCTGTTTGTTATTGGCGGGAAAAAGGAACAGCAAAGGAACAAGGAGAAAGGAAGTAATCATGTCTATAAATACAGTCCTGGCACAGATCATTGGCAAGTGTTAGCTTCCTTAAGAGTTGGCAGATCTGCTATATGTGCAGTGGCTGATAGAAACTCTTTATATGCAATAGGAGGTGAGTCTAATAATGAACGCTTAGATGTAGTGGAGAGCTATGACCCTCACCGAAATTCCTGGCATAAGCATGCCAGGACGCTGGAAAAGAAAGCCCATTCCTTTGGTGCAATTTTCAGAGGCAAAGTCTACGTCTTTGGTGGATTTAAAAGTCGGCAATTCGATTCATGTTCAAGTCTTATTGAAATGTACGATCCTGACTCAAACACGTGGACCGGTATCGAGAGCACAGGAATCCCAACATGGCCATTTGGTGTTGTCAGCTTTAAAGGAGACTTGTTTGTGCTTGGCTGGTGGCGCAGACATTTGACCCAGAACTGCTCATTGAAGGTTTATGATGTCGATTCAAATGAGTGGAAACATGAAGCAGTGGATCCCAGTAAACCAAATGGTTTCAATCTGACCAACTTGGCTCCAATCAGAATTCCAAGGGACATATTAAATGAATGCAGAGCTGTACCAAAGGAGCATTTATAATTCATCTTTTGACTATAAAAGAAATTGTTTTAAATCGGGAGACCGGCCGTTTCAATATTGCCCTGTCTAAACCCTTTTAGGTTGACCTGATAGGCTACTCACGTTAACCCAAGAAAACATTATATGTTTTCATCATTTGAAAAAGTGGAGAAAGAAATCACTTATTTTTTTGTATTCTTCTACTGCAAGCACCTCTGTTGGAAGCATTTATATATATCATGATTATAGACCATTATAAAAATTTAGCAAAGTTTAATAAAAAACACATTTTTTTTGTGGTACACAGTAGACTCAAAAGAATTGAAAATACATGTTATTGTTGTTGAAAGGAAAGTGTTTCCTTTCACATGAGTTTTAGCTTGTTCCACTTGACTTTTAAGAGAAAGTCATATCCTGCTCGCATATTTTGTTGTATAATTTCGTTTTAAATATTCCTTTGTTAATGAATGTTACCAAGACGTAAAGGGACAAATGATTTTTTAGTATTTACACGAATTGGTGGCTATAATTAAAATTTGACTGATTTGTTGCAATATCAAACCTGCCGATACGTATTATTTTATTCGGCGGTCGTTACTTTAGACGTCAAAACTACCAATTCGGCGGCCGGGAAAGGAAACCTTTCTTAAAAGTGAACTACATCACTTCATTTCTCATTTCCTTTAGTAATGACAAGATTCTTCTGGTTATTTTACTCTGGACGACAGGACCGCTTATAAATTCTTACTGAGGTTAAAAATTTTCCATTTACTCTCGGTAAAAAGTAATAACAACGCGGTCAACAACTTTTATTTCCATCAGCAAATAATATTACAGGAAGTGAAGACCCGAAAATAGCTGAAATACTAATTGAGGCGGGTTGGACACAACGGAAATTTTTTTATAGATATTTTTCGTTATAAATATCTGTAAACGTTTTTCTTTACAGAAATAAAAGAAGTTGGGTGATGGCATTTCTAAAAAAGAACAAGTTTTATACCTTGACAAGTTCTAACAATCCACTGATTATTGACAATGGCAAAAATCGTTTGAAATCATGACATTTTAGAGATGTTGAGGACATCTAGCCATTTGTTTCAAGTAATTTTATCAAGTGTTACGAGTTTCCGTGCAACAAACTCCAAGCAATTTTTTTACGATGATATATTGATGCTGTATTGTTGTTTATCTCGAATTAAATAAAAACATTTCACTTTTTAAAAATATTTAATAATATTGAGCGGGAAACTGAGCTGATGTTTGCGTTGTTAATTTCGGGGAAATTCCTTATAGAGACCTTTAATAAGATGTCTAGTTTTGGAGGCAAGGCCGACAGTCTACAATTTTAGCCGTACCTGGGTGATTTCGAAGGTTATGAGTAGCCTTAGGAACATCCATTGGTGGAATTTCGCGAAATTTAGCAGTTGCAAAACTCTTTTCAAGTGATGGTATTCAGTAAGATCTTAGGAAAACATTTCAGCAATTTACGAGACAAAAAAAATAGCATTTAAAAATACACTCAATTATATTGACAGTCACTTATCTAGAAACGTAATATTGTTGTTTATTCCGATTTATTTTAAAGTACTTTATAAATATATTTTAATTGTTTGAATAGTTACTTTCCAAGCAATCCCCAACCTATCTTTCCAGCTCAAAATAGCTTTCCATGTTCCCATACTTTTTTATTGACCGAACGTGGTCGAGTGCCGCGGTCTCGATGAAAATGTTATGGGAAAATGGTACAGCGTGATCTTGATCTTTCACTCCGGCTTGGACAATAATGCAATGCATGTTGTCGTTGATTATTTAACCGTGTTTGAGAAAAGAAATTTGTACACATAAATACTATGAATTATTGGTCAGCGAAGATATTTGACCTTTCGAAGTTAATTTTAAATGTAAAATATATTTAAACGGATTTTCTGTCATATTTTAGTCTCTAATATTTTTTCACACATGATGTTTTATTTGTAACTATTTCAATCTTAGATGTAAAATTTGTTGTTGTTACTTTAATTTTTTATTTCTTTGTTTTTATGTTACATAAGTAATAGGCTTAATTTTGTGTTTTGGTCTCCGATAAGGTCCCCCCACCCCTACCACCGTCAACGATGTTGTACAGTGGAACCCCGCCTTACAGCCAGCTCGGTAATGAGTTCACCTCGTTATTACGGGCAATATTCTTTTGGCCGCACGGCAAAACGGCCATACATTTTCTTGTAAAAAAAAACCTTCGTCAATACGGTCACCCGACGGCCAATTTTTCTTTTGGCCCAAATCATGTTTTGAGGTTAGTATTGACTGCATTTGTGATGATGTCATAAGCGGTTCGGTAGCGAGGTCAAAAGGTCTCAAAAGACGGCGTCCCGGTGACAATGACAGGGCAATATTTGTGTTAGGTGGGGTGAGGCACTGCACGACGCAATCGCTAGTGTCACGTATATCAACTGAAACACCGACTACTATACTAGTGTTTTCAAACTGGTTTTGTTTATAATTTCCGGTGAAATGTTCAGACCATATTTGGGACATTTTACTAAAACAAGCTAACCTACAATCCTCGTCAAAAGTGTTGGGAAGGTTGCCCTTTTTACCTTTTCTTTTCCATCCTCCCCCCTCCCCTGGCCCAATGTTCATCAAAACGTTAATTTTTGTACGCGCAATTGTTCTGTTATATCCCAACATTGAATAGGGGGACGGGGGATATTTAGCAAAAGAGAAAACTCTCTTTTTTCAGGATTAAAATGGACTACTGTTAAGTTGTACAACCTTTCCAACTACTTTTGTCTGTGATTGTAGCCTATCTCGGAGCCTGGAACAGGCTATGACTAACTAAACTGCAAGGCTAGACCCCAATATTGACGTGACTATTAGTAAACAAAATTGACATCGAAAGACACGAGTTAAAGCGCGTTTGGAGTTTTTTTTTTTTAACATTATTTATATAGAAAGATTTTTGTCGTTTTGCAAAGTCTTAGCAAGCATTTTAAAGAATGAAAGATGGTTTACATAAACACTTCAACCAAAAGATGCGTCATAGACTTCCATTTATCGAAAGGCGATACAAGTGTTAAAAACCCTCAGCTGGTCATGAACAAGGATGTTATGTACTGAGTTAGTAGCTGATTTGACCGTTTTGCCGGCAACTAACACACTCACTGTCTGTAAAATGAACGAGAAAGTTCAAATACTGCACGAGGCACGTTCGAAAGTTAACTGGCAGAGTTAATAGGGAAGTTCTTCAGTTCTTCAGAGCATTCCAGAATTGTGCACAGGGCACGAAAGTTTAAAAGATTGCAATAAAACGTGTGGGAGATCTTAGATCAAGTCACGCTTCAAGACAAGGTACTTGTAAGTTATTTGCCCCTATAAGAACTCACTAGAACTCGCCAACAAGAGCTGTCTTCCGGCGGGGCTAGTGAATATTATGATTACTATCTCATGGTTCATGAAATCAAATCCCTTTTTGATATTCGTAAATTCTGCATGTTTATCTCCAAACCAACTCCTCTGTTTTTCTATAAAATGTTATGTTATATTATGTTATCCTTTATTTAAGTTTTCATCTGCTTTGTTTTTGTGTAAAGTATTTTAAAATGTTAAAGCAAAGCCAGAAATATAAAAAAATACTGCTAATTTGATATATTCGTGGTGGTATTTAGCACTATAAAGTAAAAAAAAAAAAATTACGAAAAATCGCAGGGGGCATAACGGCGACAAGCCTTAAAATAATTATGCGGAGTCATAATTGGGTAACATAAAGTGAACGTAATTCCGGCCGTCAAGAAGTAAACATGATACTTTTGAGATGTCTAAAGTTTGCTTTTCCACGTGCTCAACACGGAATCAAACGCTTACGTAAGAGGAAATCCTGCATGTATAAAAGCAGATGCAACTTTCACTGGAGCTATGTTTTGTCTGCGGCTGTTTCCAGAGGTCCCGCTGCCTTCTTCAAGTAGGTGAGTTGAACACTTATAGTATTTGACAAGCAATCAAGGGTCAATTATTAGCTTTGGAACACATGCCTATATTTCTATGAAGAGTTGGTTTTGTAGTAGATACAATGATGTTCTGATATTAAATAAGCTAACGGGTCATTCGGGATCAGGATTCAGGATTGAACAATTTGGGCCTGTAGATTTGCGACTGATTACTCAGGTCTAAACGGCGTTATTGCGGAGCCCTGTATCTCCTGCCCCTAGTTCTGTTTCTGAAGCCGGAGATGCAGTGATGTGTCTCCGGTGCTCTAATATTAATAGAAACAAATTTTTATAGCTAACGAGTTATTCGGGATGTCTGAACAGGTGGTAAGATTAACTCAGGTCTAAACGTTATTACGGAGCCTGTCTCTCCTCAGTCAGTTTATCCTTTACCTGACCCTGTCCTTTTCTTAAGGAGATATAGTGATGTGTCTCTTATGACCGATTACCGTGTGAATATTCGGTCCTTAACCCAAATTTCAATGAGCACAAAATCAGAGCATCGAAAGGAATATAGGAAGTTATTTAGGACGATATAAGTTTCCGAGACTTTCACCTAAAACTAAATCTTACTCTAACAATAGACGCAGTAGACAAGAGAGAAATACAATTGGTGTGCATTAATCCCCTCAGGTTTTCATCAGAGAAACTCAAGCTGTACCTTACAATATGCCTCCAGTTGATGAAACAGGATATAGCGGCGCCTGTCCTTCAGATCTGCGGCTTAGTAAAGCCATATCAACGGAAGAAAGTGTTGAAGAAATACCCAAGTCTGGTAAGATAGGAATTTAACTTGAATGACAGATAACGAGAAAGAACAACCAACCACTTTATTTCTGGCAATCAGTGGTTTCGCTACCTGTACCCATGTACGCCCGCAAGTTGTCTAGCGTAATTCAATCAGTTAATCAAATATTTATTATGTAAGGATACATAAAAGGAAACGTCGGAGGTTATCCCTATATATCGAGGACGCTTCCTACATAAAATATAAAATAAATATACTACAATGTAAAATTTAAGAATAATTAAGAAATTGCTAAAAAATTCTACAAAATCAGTTTTACAATACTTTCTAAGTTTACTTCAAAAAATACTGAAATCCTGTTCGTGCACTATTTAATTAGGAAGAGCGTTCCACTGTTTAATAATTCTAATAAAGAATGAGTGTACTTATAATTTGTTTAACAGTCTAAATTAGCATCTTGAAGTCCCAGGGGGCTTGAAGTCTCACCTAAGTTTGTGAGTTAAATGAGGCAAATTAGCTACATACAAGAGCTTACAGTGACCCCAGAGAGGATGCCCCCACCCCCCCCTTTTTTCAGGGAGCTTAAGCAAAAGACTACGGCGACGACAACGAGAACGGCAAAAAGCAATAGGTTTATATAAGGTCGAGGACGACCTGCAACACAAGACAACAACTTTTTTTTCCCGAAGTTCGTTACAGTCCTTTAGAATTCAACTCCAAGAAAATCTTCCAAAGCGTGATAAAGTTTGAGGCAGCGCGATTCACTGTTTTAAAACCTCTTTATAAAGTTTGTAACAAGTTTTTGTTTTAATCTGTCCGTTTACTTGAGACTACTGAAGCCACGTCTTTCGTCACATGTTACTGAAAAAACTGTTCAGGATTTTTGACTGTAAAACTAACAACTTCTGTTTCTATCAAAAGTAATTTGCTTTGACTCAATGTTTTCCCCAGTGAGTTTTTTAAGGCTTGTAGATAAGGAGTTCCAGCTGGTTTCAGCTTAGCCCCCTCCCCAAACACCCTCACATCGAAACTTGCTCCGTGGTCACTGATATTCCTTGGACTCATCAAACTGCCCTCCTCTTCTTTATTAAGATATAGTAATTGCACCCTAGACAGATACAAATAAGCATTAAGAAATTGTTGAACGAATTTCTTTTTAGTACCACTACAGTCTTTAAACGATGAAAGGGGACAAAGTGAATCCCTTTTAGCCAGAACAGCATCGGCTGCCCCATTGCAGTCTTACGCTACTGTCTACAGTAGGCCTAATTCAAATCCAACTGCTGAGCCAGAGAAAACTACTAATATGGAAACTACAGGGAATGTGGACAAACACATTCCAACTGCAAATGTCTGCTATGGTGGGGACGTTGAATTAGGAGAAGCCGTTAACCTCAAGACAGGAAGGCAGCTCTTCCGTTGGAATCTGATCTTTAATTTCATCTTGTGGATCCTTGTTCCTCTTCCTATCTGGTTGCCTTTCGTCTCCCAAGAGATTTCCCTTTTTCTCCTTCCAAGCATCCAGGGGGCCTTTATCGTATTCTGGATTTGCGTCTGCTTGTTCGCCATAAGAACTACAGCTGTCATGTTTTGGCACAGAAAGACGGACTTCAAATCCAAGTGCGACGAGTTGATTAAGAAATGTAACAAGGATCCTGAAGCACAGACAGCTGAGAAGACACCCATCCAACACGTAGCAGTCTTGGCTTGTTATAAGGAGCCTGTGGATTTGATTGCTGCTTCAGTTCAAACTCTGGCCAATCAAACTGTTGCTTCCAGAGTAACCATGGTGGTGTCATTCGAGGAAAAAACTCCGAACCTGTGCAACAAACAGCAGGATTTGGCAAAACTCTTCGGATCACGATTCCGTGAACTTATTTTTGTTACGCACCCCTTTGGCATGGAAGGAGAGATCCCAGGAAAGTGTTCCAACAGCAACTGTGGCATTAGGACAAGTATAGCACACATGAAGAGAAAGGCTGGCAGTAACTTTGATCCAGATAGGATCCTTATAACAACTGGCGATGCAGACTCCAAATTTCATCCAAGATACATGGAGGCGCTGGAGTACAAATATGAGCGAGAATTCATTAAAACAAAAGATCTCGATAGAAAGATGGTAAACTGCTTGTTCCAGTCACCACTACTCTATAACTGGAATTTAGATGCAGCATCTGTTGTTACCAGATTGACTGGCATGTTGCGTGCATTCCTCATGATGGGAGCCATGATTCCATTTAATGTCAACACTATGAGCATATACAGCTTCTCAGCCTCTCTGTGCATGGCTGGGCAGTATATCCATCCTGCATACCAGATGGAAGATATAATCGCTCTCATAAGGTAAGATGAAGTAACGTACATACACAAAAAAAAGAACTGCACTCTTTTTGAACACCCCGTGTATAATCTGCTTAAGGAACACAACAATTACTTTTTTCCTGAACTTTATCCACGGTGGTACATTTATATCATGATTCGTGTTGCTATATTCTTTATATTGAGAATCGCTATGGCCGAGTGAGCATAGCTAGTATTTATCAACTGAGTCAAGAAAGGCACTTTACACCGAAAAAAGATTGAAAAGCTAACTCGCACGCTAGTCCTTCGTCAGAGCGAACCAAGGAATTGTAGGTAGTGTGGTTCATTTATCGAGCGGCCGCGGAGCGATCCTATTTAATAGTGTGAACTGGCAACATAAAAAACAAGAATAATTAAGTTGAATAAAAAGCGTTTATTGATTCCGAGGAGATTTAGAGAACCGATCTGAGACATGAGTTTTATTGCAGGTCACAAAGTTAGATTTTTAGCAGGGAAGGTCAATTTATGGTACTGTTATTGATCTGTCTTTTTTCTTTTTGTCTGATGACGTCATAGGTGGATGGGAGTCTGCAAGAGACGGCTTCGCATTGTAATGGTTCCCGTACCCACTCTTTCTGGTCCAACATCTGGAAGGGTGATTGAGGAGGAGTTGGAGGAATGGGCTCGACAGGCGCGAAGATGGACCATTGGAGCTGCTGAGGTGTTTCACTACTTCATGGTCAAATCAAGCAATATTCCATTCTTTACTGCCTTGTCCTGGGGAATCACTTTCATCATCTATTATGGTAATTACTTATCTTTATTTATAATCGTCATCTTCACTGTAACAAAATTCTCCAATTTGATTGGCTATTGGCATTTCAGCATTTAATAAGACAATGTAATAGGACAACTCGTCACGTTACTCTCTTTGTCCCGTTCTCGATTTTACGGAATAAGCCGCCATGCAGGGTTTTATTTTGAAAATATAAGTGATATCACACATTTGGAGCGATTTTAATAAATTCGCTTAATTCTGTCCATTCCTTTTACAGGTATTATCTTGTGTTGCTCGTCACTCTACAGCGTTACGTTGGCGATCTCCGTTAACTTTCTGTTTGTGGAGGTTCCAGTCATTCTTGAGTGGGGAATGTTAGCTTTCCTTGTGTTCAACTACGCTGTCTTCGCCTTGATCTTCTTGCTGGATCGAGTCACAGTCAGGCTGACGGAGCCGAGAGTAAAGGAGAGGATCTCTTTCGTTAGAAATCTTTACCAATGGATCGTATCACCGTTTGTGCTGATGGCCTACTCCATAGTGGAACTGTACGCCCTACATGAGGTCATGATACGAGGAAAGAAGGTGTGCAAGCACGGGGCAAGCAAAAAGGATGCTCTTGGTTCTAAATAAACAACAATTTTCTTTTTTAAAATTTCATGCTTCTCTTCCCGAATTTAAGTATTTTTTGACGCATATTTTCGCAGTACAGGTTCTTTTATGGTCAGTAAATAGGTTTATCAACAGTATTTATCTACGCAATATTTATTATTTTTATTTACAGCAGACAAACGTAAAATAACAACGTTGCAACCAACAATACGTTTCATAGCATTTTTAGCATCGAAGTAAATGTACCTATTTCATTCGTACTCATTTTATTGGCGAAAAAAAAATCTTGCGCCATTTTCTCGGCCAATCGAAAGCAAGATCGTAGCCAATTCTCACGCGGTTGCACGAGTTATTGTTCGTGTCAGTGGAATTTAGCGATAAGCAGGCTTGAATATTTCCTAGTTAAAAAATTAATTTTATTTCAGACTTAACGGAATTTAGTGTATTTAATTTAATATATTTTTTGGAAATGTAAATATATTTAGTATTAATTTATAAGCGGAATTGTAAGGTAAAAAAGTGTTGAGGAGGACAATAAAAGCGAAACCTTGCAAGTGCGTCATCTTTTTTTAATAACCTTTTTTTAAACAAAGTAAATAATGGTCAGTTCAGGTTCAGAAAGAGATTGCAAAGGCTTGACAACATATTTCACGTTCCGTTAACACAAGATTTAAGATGAGATCTCCTGACTACATGAAGCGGTTTATCTTTCCTTAACTGCTGTAAAGCTTTCTTGAAATTTTCCGACTGATGAATAGTTTGAGTGGGGGCAGCCTAACTACTCTGGATACTGAGTCAAATCCAAGGTAAACATTCGGCTCACTGTGCAGTCTTTGTCAGGCTAGAAAGCAAAAAGAAACGTCATTAATGAACGTCAGTAACTCAAGTGATGAAAACACGGGCTGAACTAGACTGTTCAAAATCCCCTACTTTTCCATAAGATCGTCCGGATCATACGGAGGACTGGCCAAAGAACTGGCGCACAAGTTTTCATAAAACATTCTGCACTGGCGTCAATAATTATCTCCCTGGGCCGAGTTGTTCAAAGCTGGGTTGAGATAATCCAGGGTTAGTGCGAGATTTGAATTCAGATTTGAAAGCTTAAAAAGCATTTTAGTTTTAATTCTTTTTGTTCACAGGGTGATGGTTGGAAGTTCTAAAAATAACAGAGAAAATTATCCGAGAAAATGCTTTTGAACATAAAAAAAAGGAACCGGGGTTAAATTTAACCCCGGGTTAAGCGCTAATCGGCCTTCGAACAACTGGGCCCTGATCCAAAGAAGGAAGACACTCCACAGAAGGCAGCAGCCACCAACTATGGGGTTGATGGAGGCCACATCTAAACTGTTTATAACACCTACAGCTGCTACACTCATTTGTTGCAAAAGTACATGCAGGAATAATAATTATAAGGTTACCATAAAATTTCATCAGGACTTATATACTTCTCAATGGCCTGAGTGGAGTATCACGGGAGGATTTTTTGAGTTTAAAGGAGTTATGTTTCTACCTATGGTCTTCATTCAAGGCACCAAAACTAGTTTTAATGATTTTTGCAAACCTATTGCACCCAAAACTACTTGGCTAATGAATGTAAGCATTAGGGTTTTAGCTGTTGTTTGAAACTAGCACATTATTGTAACATCTTTTCTTAAACACTATGAACTATTGTCACTTAATTAACACAACATAACTTTGCACAATCAAGGTTCCCACATGAAACCTGGGCCTTTGAAATTTCTCTTTATTTTGACAAGAGCTAGACAACAGAAAATGCTGAGCAAAAGCTTTTCTGGCTTGTAATTTCATGACAATTGCAATTCATTAAGGATTTAGGAGCACGAGTTATAAGTAATAATCTAGGAAGATCAGCCTTCAAGTCTTTCACCTTCATTTCCTATACGTTGTTACTAGTACACAAAACGTAGGAAAAGGAAAAACGAGCGTGATTAATTGCACACAATTTATTTTCTGTACCACAAACAACAAGTCATCAATTTTACAAAGTTTCAGATTCTTGAACACCATGAAATGAGTGGATTTTAAATTTTTTTTGTGTGAAAGTCACATGTTGACACACTAACAGTTTCCTGGTTCATGATGTCTGTTAAAATATTGCTTGTCTTTGGCTTAACTACCAGGACCTGGAAAAAAGCTGTGCATAATTTTTTGTGGTATTTATGGTTTAATCAAATGGATTAATTTTGCACAAAATACAACAGCTCTCCCATGGGATTCAGATATGACATGGCGTAACAGAACCATTACCTGTAGGGTTATTATTAATGCTGATTTGTCTACACTCATTTGAAGACTGTCACCAAAGACAGCTAAACTTATAGTGTATAAGAAAGTGGTAGAATAACTTAAGTTGGGTCATGCTTATGGTGCTTAAGCGGGTCATGCTTATAGTGGCTAGAGGAAATCAACGGCACTCTGGCCCTTAGAGACAGCCCTGAGCCTTAACTGTTTAATAAGCCTGTAGTGTTAGTCAAACAAATTCAGAATTAGCACAAGGCATTTTGCCTTATCAGAAACCACTATGTATATAAAGCCAATATATAACCTAATTGCAGGAGCTTTATATTTCTCGTAGTGTTTGTTGAACTAATTAAGCCTTGGGCAGTAGGTTTTAGGTGATATACTCCCGAACGTAGCTGGTTTTGCTGCCTTTTGGGAGATTGTAAGATAAACAGAAATGTATTAAAATGCATTACAAACCATGGTCAATGAATATTAAGCTGTTTCTGTCTTTTTCAATGGCTGATAAATACGCTACATGTAACAAATTGTATCTGGTGTATGAAAAAAATGCTCTTAAAAACCACTTTTTCCTTTTTAATGTGGTTACCAAACAGCAACACTGGGGTAGGTTTTGGGCCCATAACTGCCACCTACTGTAATCTGCGGACCTTTTCTTTGACAGATTTTGCCTTCAAAATGATGCCTCATTATTTTAAGAAATAAATCAACGATTACCTCACTCTGGGCACTAGCTTGTACCAAAGCTCATCTTTTGAACTTGTCTTCATTTCAAACATTACACCTTGAGAAGTAAAATGATGCCCTTTTGGGCTTAACAAATCTCAGTGTAATGCTGATTTTCAGAGCATCTGATCTCATGGCGGCCATGCTCGTGGTTAAGAACAAAAGCATTTACTTTAGTAAAATCTTCATTCTTTTTTCATGCAAATTGTGCAAAAAAGTTTTCTAAATTGTTTTCTCCACCAACATTGTCACTTGGTTGAAAACCAGCAATGGATACATTCTTGGCCGGGGAATATCCTCCCGCCCAACATCCCTGTATATTTGATTGGGGTATAAACAACTACCCAACATCATTCATGTTCTTTGTTCACAAATAGACAAATTTACAACCAAGATCCAAGCTTGTTTCCTCGCCCTTCTACTTTGCATTTGATCCTAGTAAGACCTAATAAGCTTAAAAACTCTTAGCGCACAAGTGAGCAGCTTAAGTTCTTATGTGCCTAAAACGCTTATTTTAAAATCCCTCTGGTAGCTAGAATTTGTATGGGGAATTGTTTCCGTCTTACCTTGTTAGTTCAATGCAGAATCGTCTTCTCCATTCTTTCTATCGTGGCTGACATTAGCTGACATATACGTAGCCGAAGATCGGCTTCCGAAGATTTCACGGAACCAGACCTCTACCGATACTCAAAAAATTCAAATTCAAAAATGGCCGTCTATTGTCAAGTAAAGTACGCTCTTTCTTACAACCAAGACATGAGTTCGCTACTTTAACCAATAACAAGCGACGATATGCAACAGTTTTGTGTGGAAATGATGAAACGCCTCGATATTCAACGAAAGAACGAGTTTTTCTGTGACGTGATTCTAGATGTCGGCTCTGGTGACGGCAAGGCCCATTTGAAAGCTCACGGAAACGTGCTTTGTGCAGCAAGTCCGTTCTTTTACAGCGCTCTCAACAACGACATGAAAGAAAAGAAAGATGGTGTAATCCGTTTGGAAGAAACCAACAAAACTACGATGGAAAAGGTGCATGCTAGAGTTTGTCTGCACACAGGAAGCCCAAGCGAACTATGTGTGGGTTCGGGCTTCAGAGGTCATTTGGTCGGAATATACTAGAATTATTAGTGTATTATCTGATGCCAAATAAATGCAAAAAGTCTTAAAGATATGAAGTCTTCTTGTTTGTTTATCTGTACTAGTAGCCTAGTAACGAAGGTCGAGATTTCTTGCATTATTACATGTGATTATGCTACGCCAAAAGTGACAAAATATCAAAGGTGCAACTTTTTAATTCAAATCCACCAATTCACTATCAAGATCGATATTGCCTTTTGAATGTGTCAAGATTGTAGAATTTAATCTCAATTCCCACGTGTTTCATGTCATTATCAGGAGGCTCCTGCATGTATCAAGAGACACGTTTTCTAAATCAAGATGCATGTTTTTTAAATCAAGAAGGGAGACGACAATTTTTGAGCAGTTTTGTTTCCGAGAGGGACTGAAACCTAAAAATCTGCCCTCCATGAAGAATCCCGCCCATTCTAGCCCATTCCCGCCCTCCCGCGTGAGACATGGCGGAGGAAGGAATCGAAGGACTTGTCAGAAGAATCATTCGAGCAGCCCAAGGAGTTAACACATCTCGAACACATCTCAAACGCGTCAACACCTGACGAAGAACTGAGGCGGCGATTTAAGAACGAGATAGGCTCGATCAGAAAGAAAGCAGAACAGGCTCTCGTAGAAGCGCTGGTGAAATATCACCACAGGCGCGCAGAACGATTAACAATAAATCTCGCAGGAACACTGTAAGGAATAATATAGGAATACTAAGCAGACGTCTCACCAGAAAACGCAATCACCGGCTAAAAAGAAAACTGTCAACAAAGATGACAATGTAAATTGAAGACCAAGATTAGCGAAGTCGATGTATTGTTAGAACAAATGAGATCACAAGTGGGTGCGAATAAACAAAGTGAATCTTACTCTTGTCTCTTATAAGACTCCTTAGAAGTAAGGGGAAAAGGGAAAGCAAACCGCAGAGATAACAAAGCGGCCAAAAACCGCAAAAGAAAAGGGTGGAGAAAAATCAAAGACAAAAAGCGCTTTTTTAACGCCATTGAGTCACGCAAACGGTATATCAAAAACCTGTCAAATGAAAAACTGACAGATAAGCAAATTACTCTACTATCGCGTGGTCTAAAGTTTATCCCTACACCCGTGACAAAAGAAAATCTTATCAGGCGCCAGCTTCTCGCGGATTTCAATCAATTTACGAGACGAATACGACTACAATATATTTTTCACGGGGAAGAAAACGAACCTCATCCTTTCCACGTGAAGTCGGACTGGGAACCACCAGTCCAGCTATCTGTAGCTCTGTAGCTCTGGAGACCTTCAAGCCTATACAAAAAAAAAAACACAACGAGAGGGTATTACCACTGTATGCCTTGCATACGAAGAATTTCACCAAGGAAACCCTCCAGTTCCTACCAGGTTTGTAAGCGAAATGCTTAGTCTGATCTGACTACTAGAAAACTCGTTCCAATTTAACGAGAAAGATTATCTTCAAACCCATGGAACAGCCATGGGCAAGAAAATGGCCGTAGCCTTTGTTAACATCTTCGTGGCCAAAATAAAAAGAAGAAATACTCAGACAGAGGAGAACAAGTCCCATCCCACAATCAAATTCACACACGGCTGAAATATCAGAAACAGAGACTGCATTCTTGGACACGAGAGGTACAAAGGTGTCAGATTCAACAAGGATTCTATCCTTTGCGTGCGAACACACTTCAAGCCTACAGAAACATTCCAATACACCAATTTGTATTCGTGTCACCCATCAGGCGTCACAAAAGGCTTCATCAAAGGAGAAGCTTTAAGCCTTCTACGAACAAATTCCTCTGAAACCACTTTTGAAGAGAACATGAGGAATTTTTCAACACGCCTCAAGAATAGAGATTACGCAGCTACAACTGTAGAAAAACATCTCTCAGAGGTCATTTTCGCAGACAGAAAGAAAGCACTAGAACAGAGAAACAAAAATGCAAGTAAGAAAATACTACCCTTTGTAACGCAATACCACCCTGCGTTGCCCAACCTCAAGAACATACTCAAGGGGAAATGGCACCTTATACAGAACCAACCATATCTCAGAAACATCTTTAAGGAACCTCCCCTCATTTCATATCGCAAAGGAAAATCCCTAAAACACACTCAAGTAAGAGCTAAACTATAAAGGTTTTAAGACCAATCTATTTGCGAGCTGCAGGAGTCGTGCAGGCCCGTCAACACTTCCAACCTGTGTGCTCGGTTTCAGTCCCTCTCGGCAACAAAACTGATCAAAAATTGTCGTCTCCCTTCTTGATTTAAAAAACATGCATCTTGATTTAGAAAACGTGTCTCTTGATACATGACATGAAACACGTGGGAATTGAAATTAAATTCTACAATCTTGACACATTCAACAAGCAAATTGATGTTAATTTTATCGATCTTGATAGTGAATTGGTGGATTTGAATTATAAAGTTGCATCTTCGATATTTTGTCACTTTTGGCGTAGCATATTGTGATTCGGGCCCTTATTCTTGGGTTGCACGTGACGTCACCAAAAATCAAACTAAGAAACTATCGATTCTTCTGAGTTTCTACTTTCACGAGGTATTACAGTACCTAAACACCTTTACATAAAATAATTTTTGGTTCGAAAGGGTTCTTCGTTTTGCGAGAGAGGACGCTTGAATTTCCAGGCTTTTGCCTGACGCGGCATTTAGCTGGCGGCCGGGAAAGCTCTTACGTGGGTTAAAAACATGACCGATTTTGGGAGATTTTGCAATCTAAACGTTCCTTGTCTCAGAATTAATATTACTGTAATCTGTATGAGTTCTTCAAGCGAAGAATTCACGCATTAGTAGGAAAACTCGAAAACAGATGTTTCTGTTGGTATCCGGCGGCCATATTGGTGTTCCTGAAAGGGACACCAACATGGCGTTTCCATACAAAGCTCTATAAATTTAGGTAAACCGTTTTTCCCAATATCTCGCATTTGAAATATTTCACAGACCTGATTCTTGGCAAGGGTTTTTGTATATTTATCTATTTTTATTTCCCAGATTCTAGTCCTTCTGTATTGAATGGTTTGCATTTTTATTTTTCATTGCGTGACAGTGCAAGCCAAGAATTGTTCGAATTTTATCACATGTATTCGAATCTACAACGCTAAGAAAAAAAAAATCATGATCACGCGAAATATTGATTCAAAAAGCTCCCTTACCTTTAGTTCATAGCCACTCTGTGTCCTACGGCCGGTTTAAACGCCGTTTAGTCGACTTTCTTTCCATCGAGCACTGAACACTATAAAAGAAGGGTGACCACGTGACATTTACTCCGATCGCCAAAAATTTTATGCTATATTGTATATGCTATCCATGCTATATGTTAGACTTACGATCAAAGTAAAGGTGGGGATGCCAAAGAGCTTCAAAGTAGGAGGGTATCCTCACAAAATAACTGCGTCGAGTCACCTTAAAGGACTTAAAGCGCGTTTGGAGTTGTTTTTTTTTTAACATTATTTATATAGAAAGATTTTTGTCGTTTTGCAAAGCTTTAGCAAGCATTTCAAAGAATAAAAGATAGTTTACATAAACACTGCAACCAAAAGATGCGTCACTGACTTGCATTTATTGGAAAGGCGATACAAGTGTTAAGAACCCTCAGCCGGTCATGAACAAGGATGTTATGTGCTGAGTTAGTAGCTGATTCGACTGTTTTGCCCGCAATTAACACACTCACTGTCTGTAAAATGAACGAGAAAGTTCAAATACTGCACGAGGCACGCTCGAAAGTTAACTGGCTGAGTTAATAGTGAAGTTCTTCATTTCTTCAGAGAATTTCAGAATCGTGCACAGGGCACGAAAGTTTAAAAGATTGCAATAAAACGTGTCAGTAGGAGATCTTCGATCAAGTCACGCTTCAAGACAAGTTACTTGTTATCTGCCCCTATAAGAACTCACTAGAACTCGCCAACAAGGACTCTCCTCTGGCGGCGCTAGTGAATATTATGATTACTATCTCATGGTTCATGAAATGAAATCCCTTTTTGATATTCGAAAATTCTGCATTGTTATCTCCAAAACAACTTTTATGTTTTTTCTATAAAATGTTATGCTATATTATGTTATCGTTTATTTAAGTTTTCATCTGCCTTGTTTTTGTGTAAAGTATTTTAAAATGTTAAAGCAAAGCCAAAAATATAAAAAATACTGCTGATTGGATATATACGTGGTGGTATTTAGCACTATTAAGTAAAAAAAAAAATGACGAAAAATCGCAGGGGACATAAAGGCGAGAAGTCTTGAAATAATTATGCGGAGTCATGCATAATTGGGTAACATAAAGTGAAAAGTACTAACTGATTCCTAACTGATAGCCTGGGAACAGAAACGTAATTCCGGCCGTCAAGAAGTAAACACTACACTTTTGAGATGTCTAAAGTTTACTTTTCCACGTGCTCAACACGGAATCAAACGCTTACGTAAGAGGAAATCCATCTTTGGAAACAAAAAAGTGGAATATTTCCACTAACTGCATGTATAAAAGCAGATGCAACTTTCACTGGAGCTATGTTTTGTCTGCGGCTGTTTCCAGAGGTCCCGCTGCCTTCCTCAAGTAGGTGAGTTGAACACTTAAAGTATTTGACAAGCAATCAATTATTAGCTTTGGAACACATGTAGCAATTTTTATGGAGAGTTGGTTTCGTAGTAGATACAATGGGTCATTCGGGATGATTGAACAATTTGGGCCTGTAGATTAGCAACTGATTACACAGGTCTAAACGACGTTATTGCGGAGCCGTGTATCTCCTACACCTACGTAGTCCTTTTCTGAAGCCAGAAATGCAGTGATGTGTCTCTGTCTCTCTCTAATATTGGTAGAAACAAATTTTGATACTGAGCTAACGAGTCATTCGGGATGTCTGAACAAATTAGGTGGTAAGATTAACTCAGGTCTAAACGTTATTTTACGGAGTGTCTCTCTTCAGTTTATCGTTTACCTGATCCTGTCCTTTTCTTAAGGAGATATATAGTGATGTGTCTCTTATGACCGAAAACCATGTGAATATTCGGTCCTTAACCCAAATATCAATGAGCACAAAATCAGAGCATCGAAAGGAATATTGGAAGTCATTTAGGATGATATATGCAGGTGTCTTTCTCAATTGTCAGTTCAAGCTCAACTTTATTTTCTTTCAACCCACAAATCATGTTAATCATAAATGAAAATAGATTATACTTCTTAGGAGAGAGGTGGAAATTGACCAAAGGAAGAAATTAAATTTTCAAGACAAAGAGAGTTAATCTATGTACAATACTTTCAACTCCGAGAGCTTCCGACTTTCACCTAAAACTATTTCTTACTCTAAACAATAGGCGCAGTAGACAAGAGAGAAATACAACTGGTGTTCATTAATCTCCTCAGGTTTTCATCAGAGAAACTCAAGCTGTACCTTACAATATGCCTCCAATTGATGAAACAGGATATAGCGGCGCCTGTCCTTCAGATCTGCGGCTTAGTAAAGCCATATCAACGGAAGAAAGTGTTGAAGAAATACCCAAGTCTGGTAAGATTGGAATTTAAAGAGAATGACAGATAACGAGAAAGAACAACCAAACACTTTTTTACCACTTTTTTTTCTGGCAATCAGGGGCTTCGCTACCTATACCCACGTACGCCCGCAAGTTGTCTAGCGTAATTCAATCAATTAATCAAATATTTATTATGTAAGGATACATAAAAGGAAACGTCGGAGGTTATCCCTATCGAGGACGCTTCCTACATAAAATATAAAATAAATATACTACAATGTAAAATTTAAGAATAATTAAGAAATGGCTAAAAAATTTTACAAAATCAGTTTTACTATACTTTCTAATTTTACTTCAAAAAATGCTGAGATCCTGTTCGTACACTAACTAATTAGGAAGAGCTTTCCACTGTTTAATAATTCTAACAAAGAATGAGTGCAAAAAAGAACAATTTACTCTATAGCTAATGGCTGACTTAATTTAAATAAATGGTTTGATCTTGTTTTACCATAACAATTAAATTCAAAATAATCATTACAGTTGAGGCTATTAAGACCATGAATAGTCTTGTAGCACTCTAGCTAAGATAGATAAGACCTCCTTGATTGAAGACTGGACCACCCAAGCATTGCCAGTCTTTCTTAGTACGGAGAGTCCCTAGATGACATTGGGAGGGAGTAGTTCGAGGCCCTACGTTGGACTCGTTCAAGAGCGTCAATGTTCTTCTTTAAACAGGGTGACCAGACAGGGACAGCATACTCCAGAATGGGTATAACGGTAACACGTAGAACCTCACATTTGTCAGGGTGAAAACGAAGTTGCCAGTTTTCACTCCATTTGTGTAGCGTGTTGAGGTCACATTGAAGTTGTTTCTCGTCGTTTTTATCGTAAATAATTCCGTAAACCTTGCTGTCATCTGCAAACAGGCGCATGCTTGACCCTACGCCAGGTGTAATATCGACTATTCTTTTCTTTAACAATCATTTTTTTAAACAAAACACACGGTTCAGATCGGAAATGACGGTTTTGACCGAAGAGGCCACGTGATTAGATCACCAATTCGAATATTAGGGCGGGATAAGGCGAGAACAACACAGTGATATTTTTATTAATCACCTTCCTTGTCCCGTTGTAGAATCAACAATGCCTCCAAGAGATGAAAATGTATGTGGTACTTCTCCTGTTGGGCTGCTGAATTACGCAACATCAGTCGACAGTTTGGAAATTCTACACGATTCGAGCTCTGTTCCTACCACCGCACACTCCGCCGGTAAGATACAAATATCATTATAAGTCCGCTCTGAAAACGCGAATGTGACAGCTGTGTTTGCAAAGTTTGTTAATTACTAATAATTTGTTCAACAGTCTAAATTAGCATCTTGAAGTCCCAGAGAGCTTGAAGTCTCACCTAAGGTTTGGAGTCACATGAGGCAAATTAGCTACATACAAGAGCTTACAAGGATCCCACAGAGGATGCACCCCCCCCCCGCTCATTTTTAGGGAGTTTAAGCAAAGACGACGGCGACGATATCGAGAACGACAAAAGCAATAGGTTTATATAAACAAAACAACAACTTTGCAAGTGAATTGTGCTTTTTTTGTACACCTCTTTGCTATCGTTGCACGATTACAACGTGAAAGTGCTTAATTTCCGGTTTTGTCGAGGACGACCTGGAACACAAGACAACAATTTTCTGTTTTTTTCCTGAAGTTTGTTACAGTCCTTTGGAATCCAACTCCAAGAAAGTCTTCCACATTTGACGAATTGCACGAGATGGAATAAGCGTGATAAAGTTTGAAGCAGCGCGAATTCACTGTCTTTTTAAGTGACGTTTTCGTAACCGTTGCCATCCTAGTTACTTAAGCTTTCTTTTAGGACAGTTACGAAAAGAAATGTTTTACCTAGTTTAGATCATCAGATTGATAGCTTACAAAAATAATTTTGGTCCTTTTGTTTTCATTCACTTGTTTTAAAACCTCTTTGTAAACTTTGTAACAATTTTTTGTTTTAATCTGTCCGTTTCCTTAAGACTTTCGAAGCCACGTCTTTCGTCACATGTTACTGAAAAAACTGTTCAGGATTTTTGACTGTAAAACTAACAACTTCTGTTTCTATCAGAAGTAATTTGCTTTGACTTAATGTTTTTCCTAGTGAGTTTTTTTCCTCTTTATTAAGATTACAGTAATTGAACCCTAGACAGATACAAAAAAGCATTAAGAAATTGTTGAACGAATTTCTTTTTAGTACCACTACAGTCTTTAAACGATGAAAGGGCACAAAGTGAATCCCCTTTAGCCAGAACGTCGGCTGCCCCATTGCAGTCTTACGCTACTGTCTACAGTAGGCCTAATTCAAATCCAACTGCTGAGCCAGAGAAAACTACTAATATGGAAACTACAGGGAATGTGGACAAACACATTCCAACTGCAAATGTCTGCTATGGTGGGGACGTTGAATTAGGAGAAACCGTTAACCTCAAGACAGGAAGGCAGCTCTTCCGTTGGAATCTGATCTTTAATCTCATCTTGTGGATCCTTGTTCCTCTTCCTATCTGGTTGCCTTTCGTGTCCCAAGAGATTTCTCTTTTTCTCCTTCCAAGCATCCAGGGGGCTTTTATCGTATTCTGGATTTGCGTCTGGTTGTTCGCCATAAGAACTACAGCTGTTATGTTTTGGCACAGAAAGACGGACTTCAAATCCAAGTACGACGAGTTGATGACGAAACGTAACAAGGATCCTGAAGCACAGACAGCTGAGAAGACACCCATCCAACACGTAGCAGTCTTGGCTTGTTATAAGGAGCCTGTGGATTTGATTGCTGCTTCAGTTCAAACTCTAGCCAATCAAACTGTTGCTTCTAGAGTAACCATGGTGGTGTCATTCGAGGAAAAAACTCCGAACCTGCGCAACAAACAGCAGGATTTGGCAAAACTCTTCGGATCACAATTCCGTGAACTTATTTTTGTTACGCACCCCTTTGGCATGGAAGGAGAGATCCCAGGAAAGTGTTCAAACAGTAACTGTGGCATTAGGACAAGTATAGCACACATGAAGAGAAAGGCTGGCAGTAACTTTGATCCAGATAGGATCCTAATAACGACATGCGATGCAGACTGCAAATTTCATCCTCGATACATGGAGGCGCTGGAGTACAAATACGAGCGAGAATTTATGAGAACAAAAGACCACGATGATAGAAGGATGGTCAACTGCTTGTTCCAATCACCACTACTCTATAACTGGAATTTAGATGCAGCATCTGTTGTTACCAGATTGACTGGCATGTTGCGTGCATTCCTCATGATGGGAGCCATGATTCCATTTAATGTCAACACTATGAGCATATACAGCTTCTCAGCTTCTCTGTGCATGACTGGGCAGTATATCCACCAAGGATACCAGATGGATGATATTATCGGTCTTATTAGGTAAGATGAAGTAATACTAAATAAAATAAGAATCATACTTTCTACAAATATTCCTCATCTCTTAAACTAAATACATCATTTTTTCTCCTGAAATTTGTCCTCGGTAGTTAAATACTTAATATGATTCGTTTCTTCCCTCCATCCATTGAGGGCCACTATGGCGAAGCAAACATACAATCCCTAGAATTTCCTTTTATCAAAGGGCAATTTACCACCATTGCGGGAGAATCAAGGGATTGTAGATAGTGTGGTTAAAATATCGAAAGGCAGACCTGTGTGATGAGTATGAACATGGCAACATGAAAAGCCGGAACAATTTAGTTGAACAGAAAGGGTTGGTTGATTCTGTGGAGATTTAGAGAGCCGATGTCAAAGATAAATTATATTACACGTCTCAAAGTTAGAGCAAAGCAAGGAGGGGTCAATTTATGGTACTGAGGGGTCTACTGATATTGATCTGTCTTTTTTTTTTTGTCTGATGACGTCACAGGTGGATGGGAGTCTGCAAGAGACGTCTTCGCATTGTGATGGTTCCCGTACCCACTCTTTCTGGTCCAACATCTGGAAGGGTGACTGAGGAGGAGTTGGAGGAATGGGCACGACAGGCGCGAAGATGGACCATTGGAGCTGCTGAGGTGTTCCACTACTTCATGGTCAAATCAAGCAATATTCCATTCTTTACTGCCTTGTCCTGGGGAATCACTTTCGTCATCTATTATGGTAGTTTCTTGTCTTTGTTTATAATCATCATCATCACTTTAACAAAATTCCCCAATTTGATATGTTTCTGCATCCATTCTTCATCCAAGGCACCAAAACTAGTTTAAGTGATTTTTGCAAACATATTGTGCACCCAAAACTACTTGGCTAATGAATGTATTAAAGTATTAGGGTTTTAGCTGTTGTTTGAAAGTAGCACATTATTGTGACATCTTTTCTTAAACACTATGAACTATTGTCACTTAATTAAAACAACATAACTTTGCACAATCAAGGTTTCCACATGAAACCTGGACCTTTGAAATTCCTTTTTATTTTGACAAGAGCTAGACAACAGAAAATGCTGAGTAAAAGTTTTTCTGGCTAGCAATTTCATGACAATTGCAATTCATTAAGGATTTAAAAGCACGAGTTATATGTAATAATCTAGGAAGATCAGCCTTCAAGTCCTTCACCTTCATTTCCTAAACGTTGTTACTGGTACACAAAACGTAGAAAAAGGAAAAACGAGCGTGATTAAGTGCACGCAATTTATTTTCTGTACCACAAACAAGAAGTCATCAATTTTACAGAGTTTCAGATTCTTGAACACCATGAAATGTTGGATTTTAAATTTTTGTTTGTGTGAAAGTCACATGTTGAAACACTAACAGTTTCCTGGTTCATAGTGTCTGTTAAAATATTGCTTGTCTTTGGCTTAACTACCAGGACCTGGAAAAAAGCTGTGCATAATTTTTTATGGTATTTATGGTTTAATCTAATTCATTAATTTTGTACAAAATACAACAGCTCTCCCATGGGATTCAGATATGACATGGCGTAACAGAACCATTACCTGTAGGGTTATTATTAATGTTGATTTGTCTACACTCATTTGAAGACTGTAACCACAGACAGCTAAACTTATGGTGTAAGAAAGTGGTAGAATAACTTAATTTGGAATATTGCCCTTAAAGAAAACTAGCAGTGTGCATGACATTGTATGAACAAGTTGATACACCCTTTGAATTCATAGATCAACAACAACATCAAAAGCTTTATTTGCATGACCATAAAGGAATTACAGTATTGCAAAAGCTATTAGTCTAAATTTAAGTACTAATTCAACTAATTAGTACGTGCAAAACATTACAAAACGTTACAGTTCTCATTCATTCATTCATTCATTCATTGATATTAATTTGGTTCTTAATTCAAAGCATTGCGAGATAAATGAAACTAATTGACAGTTAATTAAATAATCAGAGGAATTCATAAGAAGAGATATTAAAGTATCGTGTGAAAGTGATTTGAAGTCAGGTATTTTAGTTTCTAGTTTGGAGAAAAATATGTCTCTGATCTGAGAATAAGCCTTACAATCTAGTAAGAAATGATTTTCATCTTCGATTTTGTTACTTGTACAAAAGTGACATATCCTTTCATTGCGAGGAATGTTTTCGTATCTACCTGTTTCAATTCTAAGTTGATGACTACTTATTCTAAATCTAACTAATGCTTTTCTCGAAGGGTTTTTTCTTGTTAAAACTAGGTACGGCGAGGGGCTATAGTCGTCTTTGATTGTACAATAAAAACTGAGTTTTTGTGATTGTTGAAGGGTCTGATTCCAGTAAGAGACGTATTTATTTTTCATTATGCCGATATACCTATTAACTATTGAGTCACTCAATGAATTACAGGAAAAGTCATAGTTTAGATCATAGTAGTCAACCATTTTCATGAGATTAGAGTAAAAGCTAGTTTTTCCGTTATGATGAAGGTCAATTGAAATTTGTAAGGCCTGTTTAGCTATAGAATCTTCATCTTTACCTCTCAGATAGTCTAAGTAATTTAGAATCTTTTTATTTATATCAATGATCATGGGAAATTTACCGAGTTCAGCTCTACAAGCAATGTTGGATGCCTTGTTATGTACTTGTAAATAACGTTTACAGAATTGCAAATGGATTTTTTCAATTGCAGAGCTGTCCCAGGACTTAAAATCTGATTTAACAAAAGCACCCCAAACTTCACTGTTGTAGGTTAGAATTGGTGAAATCATAGAGTCAAAAATTTTACACGCAAGTGAGGGCTTAAGATTATTCAAATCCGTGTGCCGCCTGAGGCTGAAGAGCGCGTGAAGAGCTTTTTGTCGGAGATGTTCAAGCGAAAGTGTAAAATTTCCGGAAAATGTAATGCGAGTTCCTAAGTAAGTATAGTTTTGGATAACGTCGATTACTTCATTGCCTATGCGGAAGTTATGTTCACATTTTCGTGTGCATCGTTGAAAAATCATTATTTTGGTTTTCTTAGGATTTATTCTAAGCATCCATGAGTTGCAATATGAAGATAGTACGTTAAGGCAGTTTTGTAGACCAAGTTTGGATCGCGATAATATTATCAAGTCATCTGCGTAAAGGAGAGAGTTGAGTCTGGTGCCATTTGGTAACACGAAGGGGTCTGATAAAACATTGTCAAATGAGAACGCTAGATCGTTAAGGTATAAGTTAAAGAGCAGAGGGCTTAAAATGCAGCCTTGCCGCACTCCTCTTGCGTATTGAAAAGATCGTGTTTTGTTATTTCCAATCCTGACAGAGCAGGTAGACTTCGAGTATAGACTCTAAATTAGACTATAAAACTTTCCTTGGACATTGATCTTAGATAACTTATAGAGAAGCCCATCATGCCAAACCGAATCAAAGGCTTTCCTAAAGTCAACAAAACACGCATATATTTTCTCCTTGTGGCAATGGACATATTTGTCTATTAATGTTCGAAGTGTGAGGACATGATCTGCTGTTCTATTATTTGCCAGAAAACCAATTTGAGACTTGTGAAGTATATTATTTAAGTCAACGTGCTTTAGAAGTCTCTGATTGAGAATTGAACAAAATAGTTTTCCAATACAACTGGAAATACAAATTCCACGGTAGTTTGATGGATCGCTTTTAGTACCACATTTAAAAATTGGTGTAATGAGGCCATTACACCAAAGAACTTACTCTATGCACACTCCTTTGCTATAAAGGATAGGTATTTTATGTGTTTTTAGAGGTGAGTTCACCTGATTCATGTTCTTGATTTTTCTCACTTACAATTTCTGTCAATGTTGCTTATTAAGGCAGCCTGTTGTCAACTTTTAACATAATCTTCAGGCTTGTCTCTAAGATTTCAAGATGCCTCGTAATGTTATATGTAATTAGTGGGCACGGAATTAACCACCTGGGGGATCAGTCCACTTGGTTCTATTTTGCTTTTGCTTCCTACGATAGTTGGCAGGGGGGTGGGGGTCATGCTTATGGTGGCTGTGGGAAATCCCTGGCACTCTGGCCCTTAGAGACAGCCCTGAGCCTTAACTGTTTAATGTCATGATCATAGAATATGACGAATGGGCCAACTTCTTAAAATGGAAAATAAGAGGGCTTTTTTTTTCTGTCAAGAACGCTAGCTGTTAATTAACAGTTTATTTCCTGATAATGATTGCAGTACTGTTTTCGCATGGACTTTAGTAAACCTGTAGTTTTAGTCAAACAAATTCAGAATTAGAACAAGGCATTTTGCCTTATCAGAAACCACTGTGTATACAAAGCCAATATATAACCTTATTGCGGGAGCTTTATATTTCTTGTAGTGTTTGTTGAACTAATTAAGCCTTGAGCAGTAGGTTTTAAGTAATATACTCCCAAACGTAGCTGGTTTTGTTGCCTTTTGGGAGACTGTAAGATAATGTATTAAAATGCATTACAAACCATGGTCAATGAATAAAATTGTGCTTTAAGCTGTTTCTGTTTTTTTTCAATGGCTGATAAATAAGCTACATGTAACAAATTGTATCTGGTGTATGAAAAAAAATGCTCTTAAAAACCACGTTTTCCTTTTAAATCTGGTTACCAAACAGAAACACTGGGTAGGTTTTGGGTCAATAACTGCTACTTACTGTAATCTGCGGACCTTTTCTTTGACAGATTTTGCCTTCAAAATGATGCCTCATTATTTTAAGAAATAAATCAACAATCAAGTATAACACCTCACTCTGGGCACTAGCTTGTACCAAAGCTCGTCTTCTGAACTTGTCTTCATTTCAAACATTACACCTTGAGAAGTAAAATGATGCCGTTTTGGGCTTAACAAATCTCAGTGTAATGCTGATTTTCAGAGCATCTGACCTCATGGCGGCCATGTTCGTGGTCAAGAACAAAAGCATTTACTTTAGTAAAATCTTTATTCTTTTTGGATGCAAATTCTGCAAAAACTTTTTCTAAATTGTTTTCTCCACCAACATTGTCACTTGGTTGAAAACCAGCAATGGATACATTCTTGGCCGGGGAAAATCCTCCCGCCCAACATCCCTGTATATTTGATTGGGGTATAAACAACTACCCAACATCATTCATGCTCTTTGTTCACAAATAGACAAATTTACAACCAAGACCCAAGCTTGTTTCCTCGCCCTTCTACTTTGCATTTGATCCTAATAAGACCTAATAAGCTTAAAAACTCTTAGCGCACAAGTGAGGGCTTACCCCACAAGTGAGCAGCTTAAGTTCTTATGTGCCTAAAACGCTTATTTAAAAATCCCTCTGGTAGCTAGAATTTGTATGCGGAATTGTTTCCGTCTTACCTTGTTAGTTCAATGTAGAATCGTGTTCTGTAGAAAATCCTCGCAAGATCGGCTTCCGAAGATTTCTAGGAACCAGACCTCTACAGATACTCAAAAAATTCAAAATGGCCGTCTATAGTCAAGTAAAGCACGCTTTTTATAACAACCAAGACATGAATTCGCTACTTGAACCAATAGCAAGCGACGATATGCAACAGTTTTGTGTGGAAATGATGAAACGTCTCGAAATTCAACGAAAGAACGAGTTTTTCTGTGACGTGATTCTAGATGTCGGCTCTGGTGACGGCAAGGCCCGTTTGAAAGCTCACGGAAACGTGCTTTGTGCAGCAAGTCCGTTCTTTTACAGCGCTCTTGCCAACGACATGAAAGAAAAGAAAGATGGTGTAATCCGTTTGGAAGAAACCAACAAAACTACGATGGAAAGGGTGCTAGAGTTTGTCTACACAGGGCTTGTTGAAGTCACGCAATACGAAGCCTTTGATTTGCTGGAAACGGCAGAATTCTTCATTATCCCGAGTCTGAAATGTGCTGCGGGCAAGTTTATCTCGCAAAATCTGCTGACTCCCTCAAACTGTATAACACTTTATTATTCTGCTCAGAGGTATCAATGCCCCGAATTGCAGCAAAAAGCAAGAAATTGTATCTTTGAAAATTTTGTGAGTGTGACAGGTTGTGAAGAATTTCAGAATTTAAGCATAGAACAAGTTGAAGAATGGATTTCAAGCGATGAAATCAGTGTGAACGAAGAGGAAGACGTTTTTAAAGTGATTACTGGGTGGATGGAAGAAAACAAGCGAAAAGAGCAACAACGATTTTTCGAGTTGTTTCGCCATGTTCGTGTTATTTACATGTCACCCACGTATGTTTTTAATGAGGTTTTGTCGTGTCCCTTGGTGAAAGGATCTGAGACGTGTACCGCGTTTGTACAAGATGCAATGAAAGACGTCTCCACTGGAACAGAAGAATGCTATTTTGCTCAGCCACCAAGAATTTGTCTAAAGAAGTTTGAAGATTGCCTTGTTGGTTGTGGAAAGGAGAAACTCTACGGTTATGTCCCTACCGAGAACAGATGGTATGAGATGGCAAACTACCTGAGTCCAAAATTGTTTCCTTTTCATATGGCTGCCTGTGATGGCAAACTTTATGTCACTGGGGGAACTTTTAATCCTCATTAATCTACAATAGAGGAATATAATCCATCCAGAAACTCGTGGACACGTTTGAATTCTTACACTAGTGCAATTGCTTGCATTTTGCCTGCAGTCATTAACTTTCAAGGATCTCTGTTTGTTATTGGCGGGAAAAAGGAACAGCAAAGGAACAAGGAGAAAGGAAGTAATCATGTCTATAAATACAGTCCTGGCACAGACCATTGGCAAGTGTTAGCTTCCTTAAGAGTTGGCAGATCTGCTATATGTGCAGTGGCTGATAGAAACTCTTTATATGCAATAGGAGGTGAGTCTAATAATGAACGCTTAGATGTAGTGGAGAGCTATGACCCTCACCGAAATTCCTGGCATAAGCATGCCAGGACACTGGAAAAGAAAGCCCATTCCTTTGGTGCAATTTTCAGAGGCAAAGTCTACGTCTTTGGCGGATTTAAAAGTCGGCAATTCAATTCATGTTCAAGTCTTATTGAAATGTACGATCCTGACTCAAACACGTGGACCGGTATCGAGAGCACAGGAATCCCAACATGGCCATTTGGTGTTGTCAGCTTTAAAGGAGACTTGTTTGTGCTTGGCTGGTGGCGCAGACATTTGACCCAGAACTGCTCATTGAAGGTTTATGATGTCGATTCAAATGAGTGGAAACCTGAAGCAGTGGATCCCAGTAAACCAAATGGTTTCAATCTGACCAACTTGGCTCCAATCAGAATTCCAAGGGACATATTAAATGAATGCAGAGCTGTACCAAAGGAGCATTTATAATTCATCTTTTGACTATAAAAGAAATTGTTTTAAATCGGGAGACCGGCCATTTCAATATTGCCCTGTCTAAACCCTTTTAGGTTGACCTGATAGACTACTCATGTTAACCCAAGAAAACATTATATGTTTTCATCATTTGAAAAAGTGGAGAAAGAAATCACTTATTTTTTTGTATTCTTCTACTGCAAGCACCTCTGTTGGAAGCATTTTGTAGTAGGAAACTTGGGGGAACAGTAATCCTCTACAATGAACTCAAACTCTTGTCTCTTTAAACTGTTTTAATTTAGATCACTTGTTGCTCAACTTTTCACAATCAAGGCTAGCAGTATCTCTCTGACAAGAGCTAGTTACAGCTCTTTTTATCTTGACTGAATCTGAAGGCTGCCAATCTTACTCAAACTTAAAATAATCTTACATCAGTAAAAATTCGATTGGCTATAAGAATTATTAACATATTTTCCTTCGAGGTTGTGTCGTAATAGGAAAATCAGTTAAAACTCCAAAATTCACTTTTGTCCAACAATTGTCCAGTCAAAACAAAACAGTCAGAGAGACACAAAAATTACAAGGAATGTTTACATGAATGAAAATCACATATGTACAATATCGTTACTCTAAAATGTACAATTTGTCAATTCGCGTACAATGCTTAAGTTGTCGTTTAAAAGCTTCTTGTTGGAATATCGTACAATGGTAATTAGTCCCGCCTTTTTCCATATATTAACTAAAAGATTGTTTACAAATCTCTAATCAAAAATCAATTAGCAAGATATTTACATTGCGAAAGCCTTTAAACAAAGATATCACTCGTTACAACTTTTAGCAAGTAAATTGAACTAGGCAGTAACAAAAGCTTGTTTATCACAACGAGTTAACTAAGATAGTCTGTTGGACGAGGTTTTCTTTTGGAAGCGCGCTGAAGTTTCGATCAAACCACTAAATACGCGAAAGATAGTAAAAATAGGAATGTCCAGGAAAAGACAACTTGGTAAGGTCAAGCTTCTAAAGATTTAGGAAAAACCAATTAAGCCAATTAATGTAAGATAACAAGCAAATGTCGTTAAATTTACCAGAACTAATTAGATTAAGAACCTCTGTGTGGGCTCAGTTTAAACAAAAAAACATCATTTCTTAATTGAATAGTGGCACGTGTGCAAAGAGAAACCGATGTCCAAAAGAGCATCTTTACAGAGAAAAGCAAACCTTATTAACGAAAGACAAATAGCTTTTGTAAGCCCAGTACATTTTAGTAGAACGTATTTATATAACAACTCAAAACACTCTACTCAGTGACAATAATAATTAAAATATATTAAAATAGCAATGCTTGATGATTCATTAACGTTCCTTATTCGATAAAGGTATTTTCATTTTGGTATTAACTTATACCCAAAAATATCGTTTTACAATTTATATATATCATGATTATAGACCATTATAAAAATTTAGGAAAGTTTAATAAAAAACATTTTTTTGTGGTACACAGTACACTCAAAAGAATTGAAAATACATGTTATTGTTGTTGAAAGGAAAGTGTTTCATTTCACTTGACTTTTAATAGAAAGTCATATCCTGCTCGCATATTTTGTTGTATAATTTCGTTTTAAATATTCAGAATATTCCTTTGTTAGAAAATGCTACCATGAAGTAAAGGGACAAATGATTTTTTAGTATTTACACGAATTGCTGGTTATAATTAAAATTTGACTGATTTGTTGTAATATCAAACCTGCCGATACGTATTATTTTATTTGGCGGTCGTTACTTTAGACATCAAAACTACCAATTCGGCGGCCGGGAAAGAAAACCTTTCTTAAAAGTGAACTACATCACTTCATTTCTCATTTCCTTGAGTAATGACAAGATTCTTCTGGTTATTTTACTACGCGACGACAGGACCGCTTATAAATTCTTACTAAGGCTAAAAATTTTCCATTTACTCTCGGTAAAAAGTAATAACAACGCGGTCAACAACTTTTATTTCCATCAGCAAATAATATTACAGGAAGTGAAGTCCCGAAAATAGCAGAAATACTAATTGAGGCGGGTTGGACACAACGGAAATTTTTTTATAGATATTTTTCGTTGTAAATACCTGTAAATATTTTTCTTTACAGAAATAAAAGGAGTTAGGTGACGGCATTTCTAAAAAAAAAAAAGTTTTATACCTTGACAAGTTATAACAAAAAACTGATTATTGACAATGGCAAGAATCTTTTGAAATCATGACATTTTAGAGATGTTGAGGACATCTAGCCATTTGTTTCAAGTAATTTTATCAAGTGTTAGGAGTTTCCGTGCAACAAACGCTAGGCAATTTTTTACGATGCTGTATTGTTGTTTATCTCGAATTAAATAAAAACATTCCACTTTAGATGTTGAGCGGGAAAGTGAGCTGATATTTGCGTGGTTAATTTCGGTGAAATTCCTCATTGAGACATTGAATAAGATGTCTAGTTTTGGAGGCAAGGCCGACAGTCTACAATTTTAGCCGTATCTAGGTGATTTCAAAGGTTATGAGTAGCCTTAGCAACATCCATTGGTGGAATTTCGCGAAATTTAGCAGTTGCAAAACTCTTTTTAAGTGATGGTATTCAGTAAGATCTTAGGAGAACATCTGAACAATTTACGAGACAAAAAAAATAGCATTTAAGAATACACTCAATTGTATTGACAGTCACTTCTCGAGAAGCGTGATATTGTTGTTTATTCCGATTTATTTTAAATTACTTTATAAATATACCGTAAAATTCCGAAAATAAGCCCCGGGCTTATATTTTTCAGTGGCCCTTTTTGAGGGGCTTATTTTTGGAGGGGCTTATATTCGGAGGGGCTTATCTACGGAGGGACATTTGCGTTTACAAATCGATTGGGCTAGCCTTATAGTTCGAAGTAAATTGACCGTTTTTGCTTTGTTTTCTTTTGTATTTGAAAGCAATTTTCCAAGTACAAGCCCCCCGGTGGGCTTATATTTGGAGGGGCGATTTAACGGAGGTTTTTTTGCGTCACTGGTTTGGGGAGCTTATATTTGGAGGGGCTTATACTTGGAGGGGCTTATTTTCGGAATTTTACGGTATTTTAATTGTTTGAATAGTTAATTTCCAAGCAATCCCCAACCTATCTTGCCAGCTCAAAATAGCTCCATGTTCCCATATTTTTTTTTTGACCGAACGTGGTCGAGTGCGGCGGTCTCGATCCATAAAATGTTATGGGGAAATGGTACAGGGTGATCTTGACCTCACTCCGGCTTGGACAATAATGCAATGCATGTTGTCGTTGATTATTTAACCGTGTTTGAGAAAAGAAATTTGTACAAGTAAATGCTATGAATCATTGGTCAGCAAAGATATTTTGAGCTTCCGAAGTTAACTTTAAATGTGATGTAAAATATATTTAAACGGATTTTCTATCATATATTATAGTTACTAAACTTTTTTGACACATGGTGTTTTATTTGTATGAACTATTTTAATCTTGGATGTAAAATTTGATGTTGATCCTTTAATTTTTGATTTCTTTGTTTTTATGTTACAGAAATAAAATATGTCTTAATTTTGTGTTTTGGTCTCCGATAAGGTCCCCCACCCCTACCACCATCAACGATGTTGTGCAGTGGAATCCCGCCTCACGGCCACATCGGTAATAAGGTCACCTCGTTATTACGGCCAATATTTTTCTTGGCCGCGCGGCAAAACGGCCAAACATTTTCTTGTAAAAAAAACCCTCGTGAATACGGTCACCCGACGGCCAAAACTTTTTGGCCCATTGGTGACTGTATTAACGGGGTTCCACTGTAGCTGCAGCACAAAGGTTTCTCATGTTGAATTTCCTTTTCAATGTTTAAAGGGCACTGAAGTAAACGAGACTCTTAGTTTAATAGTAAATCATGTTTTGAGGTTAGTATTGACTGCATTTGTGATGATGTCATAAGCGGTTCGGTAGCGAGGTCAAAAGATCTCAAAAGACGGCGTCCTAGTAACAATGACAGGGCAATATTTGTGTTGGGTGGGGTGAGGCACTGCACGACGCAATCGGTAGTGTCATCTATATCAACTAATACACCGACTACTGTACTAGTGTTTTCTGTCTAACTGTCTACATGGGAATTACGTTGATTAAACTATTTAAAAGATAAAAAAACAGCGACAGTTGACTGAATTATTCAAACGGGTTTTGTTTACAATTTTCAGTGAAATGTTCAGACCATATTTGGTACATTTTACTAAAAGAAGCTTTGTACGTGTGACTTACCAAACTGCAAGGCTTGACCCCAAAATTGACGTGACCATTAGTAAAAAAAATTGACATCAAATGACACAAGTTAAAGCGCGTTAGAGGTGGTTTTTTTAAAGTTATTTTTATAGAAGGATTTTTTATTGTTTTGCAAAGCCTTAGCAAGCATTTCAAAGAATGGAAGATGGTTTATATAAACACTGCAACCAAAAGATGTGTCATTGACTTCCATTTATCGAAAGGCGATACAAGTGTTATAAACCCTCACCCGGTCATGAACAAGGACGTTATGTACTGGGTTAGTAGCTGATTTGACCGTTTTGCCGGCAACTAACAAATTTAGTGTCTGTAAAATGATCGAGAAATTCAAATACAGCACGAGTTACGCTCGAAAGTTAACTGGCTGAGTTAATAGTGAAGTTCTTCAGTTCTTCAGAGAACTCCAGAATTGTGCTTAGGGCACGAAAATTTAAAAGATTACAATAAACGTGTGAGTAGGAGATCTTAGATCAAGTCACACTTTACAAGGTACTTGTTATTTGCCCCTAAAAGAACTCACTAGAACTCGCCAAGAACTCTCCTCCCCCGGGGCTAGTGAATATTATGATTACTATCTCATGGTTCATGAAATGAAATCCCTTTTTCATATTTTTATCTCCAAAACAACTTTTCTGTTTTTTCTAAAAAAATGTTAAGTTATATTATGTTATCCTTTTTTTTTAAGTTTTCATCTGCTTTGTTTTTGTGTAAAGTATTTTAAAATGTTAAAGCAAAGCCAAAAATATAAAAAATACTGCTAATTTGATATATACGTGGTGGTATTTAGCACTATTAAGTAAAAAAAAAAATGACGAAACATCACAGGGGACTTAAAGGCGAGAAGCCTTAAAATAATTATGCGGAGTCATAATTGGGTAACATAAAATGAACAATACTAACTGATAGCCTAGGAACACAAACGTAATTCCGGCCGTCAAGAATTAAACATGATACTTTTGACATGACTTTTCCACGTGCTAAACACGGAATCAAACGCTTACGTAAGAGGAAATCCTTCTTTGAAAACAAAAAAGTGGAATATTTCCACTAACTGCATGTATAAAAGCAGATGCAACTTTCACTGGAGCTATGTTTTGTCTGCGGCTGTTTCCAGAGGTCCCGCTACCTTTCTCAAGTAGGTGAGTTGAACACTTAAAGTTGAACACTTAAAGTTGAACACTTAAAGTTGAGCACTTAAAGTATTTGACAAGCAATCAATTATTAGCTTTGGAACACATGTCAACATTTTTATGGAGAGTTGGTTTTGTAGTAGATACAATGATGTTTTGATATTAAATAAGCTAATGGGTCATTCGGGATCAGGATTGAACAATTTGGGCCAGTAGATTAGCGAATTACTCAGGTCTAAACGGCGTTGTTGCAGAGCCGTGTATCTCCTACACCTAGTCCTTTTCTGGAGCCGGAGATGCAGTGATGTGTCTCCGGTGCTCTAATATTGGTAGAAACAAATTTTGATAGCTAACGAGTTATTCGGGATGTCTGAACAGGTGGTAAGATTAACTCAGGTCTAAACGTTGTTACGCAGCCTGTCTCTCCTCAGTCAGTTTATCCTTTACCTGACCCTGTCCCCAGTTTTCTTAAAGAGATATAGTGATGTGTCTCTTACGACCGATTACCGTGTGAATATTCGGTCCTTAACCCAAATATCAATGAGCACAAAATCAGAGCATCGAAAGGAATATAGGAAGTTATTTAGGATGATATATGCAGGTGTCTTTCTCAATTGTCAGTTCAAGCTCAACTTCATTTTCTTTCGACCCACAAATCATTTTAATCATAAATGAAAATAGATTATACTTCTTAGGGGAGACGTGTAAATTGACCAAAGGTGGAAATTGAATTTTCAAGACAAAGAGAGTTAATCTATGTACAATACTTTCAACTCCGAGAACTTCCGACTTTCAACTAAAACTAAATCTTACTCTAACAATAGACGCAGTAGACAAGAGAGAAATACAACTGGTGTTCATTAATCTCCTCAGGTTTTTATCAGAGAAACTCAACCTGTACCTTACAATATGCCTCCAATTGATGAAACAGGATATAGCGGCGCCTGTCCTTCAGATCTGCGGCTTAGTAAAGCCATATCAACGGAAGAAAGTGTTGAAGAAATACGTAAGTCTGGTAAGATTGAAATTTAACGTTAATAACAGATAACGAGAAAGAACAACCAACCACTTTTTTTTTCTGGCAATCAGTGGCTTCACTACCTGTACCCACGTACGCCCGCAAGTAGTCTAGCTTAATTCGATTAATTAATCAAATACTTATTATGTAAGGATACATAAAAGAAATCGTAATGTATTTTAAAATTTATGGCGTTACTTTATTTTGTCCAAATCTCACGATCACGATCTTAGTGTCTCCTTGCCATAACAGAACACAAATCACACTAAAATCAAAACAAGAAATTCCAGGCTTGGTGAATTATACTTTTTTCAGTTTATTTCCCTATTTTAAGCTGTAAGGATGATATTTCTTTTCGCCACGAATTAGGTTCGGCACATGTAAAGTTCGACCGTCTGAATCAACAATCGAACTTAATAGTTTAGGTCAACCTAAATACTAGGTATTAGGTTCGGCCCATGTAAAGTTCGACGTTTGAACCGGGCAGAGAATGACTGGAAAAAAACACAATTTACTCTAGCTAATGGCTGTCTTAATTTAAATAAATGGTTTGATCTTGTTTTACCATAACAATTAAATTTAAAATAATCATTACAGTTAAGGCCATTAAGACCATGAATAGGCTTGTAGCACTCTAGCAAAGATAGATACGGACCTCCTTAATTGAAGACTGGACCACCCAAGCATTGCTAGTCTTTCTTCCCGGCTCTTTCTTCGTACGGAGAGTCCCTAGATAACATCGGGGGAGCGTATTTCGAGGCCCTACGTTGGACTCGTTCGAGAGCGTCAATGTTCTTCTTTAAAGAGGGTGACCAGATTCCAGTGAGTATAAACTGAGGCCTTGTAGACACGAGAAAAGACTTCCTTGTTCCCTTGCCCAACATTCTTTTTAAGGAAACCCACAATCTTGTTGGCTTTATTTACAACTTTCTGCGTTTGGGTCTTCCAGGATAGATTAGAAGTTAATGAGACCCCCAAATCAACTGTTTCGGTGACAGACTGAAGCGTACAACCAGAGAGCTTCTAAGGATAGCTACATAGTATGATCTCTCGCACGGGTAACACGTAGAACCTCATATTTGTCAGGGTGAAAACGAAGTTGCCAATTTTCACTCCATTTCTGTAGTGTGTTGAGGTTACATTGAAGTTGTTTCTCGTCGTTTCCGTCGTAAATAATTCTGTAAACCTTGCTGTCATCTGCAAAGAGGCACAAGCTTGACCTTACGCAGGTGTAATATTGGCTTTTCTTTTCTTTAATAATCATTTTTTTTAAACAAAACACACCGTTTAGATCGGAAATGACTAGATCGGTTTTGACCAAAGAAGCCACTTGATTGGATCACTAAGGACGAATATTAGGGTGGGAAAAGGCGAGAACTACACAGTGATATTTTTATTAATCACCTTCCTTGTTCCGTTGTAGAATCAACAATGGCTCCAAGTGATGAAAATGTATGTGGAACTTCTCCTGTTGGGCTGCTGAATTACGCAATATCAGTCGACAGTTTGGAAATTCTACACGATTCGAGCTCTGTTTCTAACACCGCACACTCCGCCGGTAAGACACAAATATCATTATAAGTTGAAAAGTTGTGTGTTTAGTCCGCTCTGAAAACGCTAATGTGACAGCTGTGTTTGCAAAGACAGTTGCGAAAAGAAATGTTTTACATAGTTTAGATCATCAGATTGATAACTTACAAAATAATTTTGGTCCTTTCGTTTTCATTCACTTGTTTTAAAACCTGTTTGTAAACTTTGTAACAATTTTTTTGTTTTAATCTGTCCGTTTACTTAAGACTTTTGAAGCCCCGTCTTTCGTCACATGTTACTGAAAAAACTGTTCAGGATTTTTGATTGTAAAACTAACAACTTCTGTTTCTATCGGAAGTTATTTGCCTTGACTTAATGTTTTCCCTAGTGAGTTTTTTAAGGCTTGTAGATAAGGAGTTCCAGCTGGTTTCAGCTTAGCCCCCTCCCCAAACACCCCCACTTCGAAACTTGCTCCGTGGTCCCTGATATTCCTTGGACTCATCAAACTGCCCTCCTCTTCTTTATTAAGATATAGTAATTGCACCCTAGACAGATACAAATAAGCATTAAGTAATTGTTGAACGAATTTCTTTTTTAATAGTACCACTACATTCTTTAAACGATGAAAGGGCACAAAGTGAATCCCCTTTAGCCAGAACAGCATTGGCTGCCCCATTGCAGTCTTACGCTACTGTCTACAGTAGGCCTAACTCAAATCCAACTGCTGAGCTAGAGAAAACTACTAATATGGAAACTACAGGGAATGTGGACAAACACATTCCAACTGCAAATGTCTGCTATGGTGGGGACGTTGAATTAGGAGAAGCCGTTAACCTCAAGACAGGAAGGCAGCTCTTCCGTTGGAATCTGATCTTTAATCTCATCTTGTGGATCCTTGTTCCTCTTCCTATCTGGTTGCCTTTCGTCTCCCAAGAGATTTCGCTTTTTCTCCTTCCAAGCATTCAGGGGGCCTTTATCGTATTCTGGATTTGCGTCTGCTTGTTGGCCATAAGAACTACAGCTGTCATGTTTTGGAACAGAAAGACGGACTTCAAATCCAAGTGCGAAGAGTTGATGAAGAAATGTAACAAGGATCCTGAAGCACAAACAGCTGACAAGACACAAATCCAACACGTAGCAGTCTTGGCTTGTTATAAGGAGCCTGTGGATTTGATTGCTGCTTCAGTTCAAACTCTGGCCAATCAAACTGTTGCTTCCAGAGTAACCATGGTGGTGTCATTCGAGGAAAAAACTCCGAACCTGTGCAACAAACAGCAGGATTTGGCAAAACTCTTCGGATCACAATTCCGTGAACTTATTTTTGTTACGCATCCCTTTGGCATGGAAGGAGAGATCCCCGGAAAGTGTTCCAACAGCAACTGTGGCATTAGGACAAGTATAGCACACATGAAGAGAAAGGCTGGCAGTAACTTTGATCCAGATAGGATCCTAATAACGACATGCGATGCGGACTCCAAATTTCATCCTCGATACTTGGAGGCGCTGGAGTACAAATACGAGCGAGAATTTATGAGAACAAAAGACCACGATGATAGAAGGATGGTAAACTGCTTGTTCCAATCACCACTACTCTATAACTGGAATTTAGATGCAGCATCTGTTGTTACCAGATTGACTGGCATGTTGCGTGCATTCCTCATGATGGGAGCCATGATTCCATTTAATGTCAACACTATGAGCATATACAGCTTCTCAGCCTCTCTGTGCATTGCTGGGCAGTATATCCACCCAGGATACCAGATGGATGATATTATCGGTCTTATTAGGTAAGATGAAGTAATACTAAATAACATAAGAATCGTACTTTCCACAAATATTCCTCATCTCTTAAACTAAATACATCATTTTTTTCTCCTGAAATTTGTCCAAGGTAGTTAAATACTTAATATGATTCGTTTCTTCACTCCATCCATTGAGAGCCGCTATGGCGAAGCAAACATACAATCCCTAGAATTTCCTTTTATCAACTGAGTCGAAAAGGGCAATTTACCACCATTGCGGGAGACTCAAGGGATTGTAGATAGTGTGGTTAAAATATCGAAAGGAAGACCTGTGTGATGAGTATGAACATGGCAACATGAAAAGCAGGAACAATTTAGTTGAACGGAAAGGGTTTAAGATATATTATATTGCACGTCTCAGTTAGATTTTTAGCAAGGAGGGGTCAATTTATGGTACTGATATTGATTTGTCTTTTTCCTTTTTGTCTGATGTCGTCACAGGTGGATGGGAGTCTGCAAGAGACGGCTTCGCATTGTAATGGTTCCCGTACCCACTCTTTCTGGTCCAACATCTGGAAGGGTGATTGAGGAGGAGTTGGAGGAATGGGCTCGACAGGCGCGAAGATGGACCATTGGAGCTGCTGAGGTGTTTCACTACTTCATGGTCAAATCAAAGAATATTCCATTCTTTACTGCCTTGTCCTGGGGAATCACTTTCGTCATCTATTATGGTAATTACTTATCTTTATTTATAATCGTCATCTTCACTGTAACAAAATTCTCCAATTTGATTGGCTATCGGTAGCCCTGATTTCAGCATTAATAACAATACACCCTACATGAGGTTCAACAATGTAATAGGACAACACGTCACGTGACTCTCTGTCCCGTTCTCAATTTTACGGAATAAGCCGCCATACAGGGTTTTATTTTGAAAATATAAGTGATATCACACATTTGGAACGATTTTAATAAATTCGCTTAATTCTGTCATTTCCTTTTACAGGTATTATCCTGTGTTGCTCGTCACTCTACAGCGTTACGTTGGCGATCTCCGTTAACTTTCTGTTTGTGGAGGTTCCAGTCATCCTTGAGTGGGGAATGTTAGCTTTCCTTGTGTTCAACTACGCTGTCTTCGCCTTGATCTTCTTTTTGGATCGAGTCACAGTCAGGCTGACGGAGCCGAGAGTAAAGGAGAGGATCTCTTTTGTTAGAAATCTTTACCATTGGATCGTATCACCGTTTGTGCTGATGGCCTACTCCATAGTGGAACTGTACGCCCTACATGAGGTCATGATACGAGGAAAGAAGGTGTGCAAGCACGGGGCAAGCAAAAAGGATGCTCTTGGTTCTAAATAAACAACAATTTCCTATTTTAAAATTTCATGCTTCTCTTCCCGAATTTAAGTATTTTTTGACGCATATTTTCGCAGTACAAGTTTTTTCATGGTCAGTAAATAGGTTTATCAACAGTATGTATCTACGCAATATTTATTATTAATTACAGCAGACAAACGTAAAATAACAACTTTGCAACCAATAACACGTTTCATAGCATTTTTAGCATCGAAGTAAATGTACCTATTTTATTCGTACTCATATAATTGGCTAAAAAAAATCTTGCGCCATTTTCTCGGCAAATCAAAAGCAAGATCGTAGCCAATCATCACGCGGTTGCACGAGTTATTGTTCGTGTCAATGGAGTTAAGCGATAAGCAAACTTGAATATTTCCTAGTTCATAAATTAATTTTATTTCAGACTTAACGGCATTAAGTGTATTTAATTTAATATATTTTTTGGAAATGTAAATATATTTAGTATTAATTTATAAGCGGTATTGTAAGGTAAAAAAGTGTTGAGGAGGACAATAAAAGCGAGACCTGGCAAGTGCGTCATCTTTTTTTAATAACCTTTTTTTAAACCAACTAAATAATGGTCAGTTCAGGTTCAGAAAGAGATTGCAAAGGCTTGACAACATATCACGTTAACACAAGATTGAAGATGAGATCTCTGACTACATGAAGCGGTTTATCTTTCCTTAACTTCTGTAAAGCTTTCTTGAAATTTTCCAACGGATGAATAGTTTGAGTGGTGGCAGCCTAACTACTCTGGATACTGAGTCAAATCCAAGGTGAACACTCGGCTCACTGTGCAGTCTTTGTCAGGCTAGAAAACAAAAAGAAACGTCATTAATGAACGTCAGTAACTCAAGTGATGAAAACACGGGCTGAACTAGACAGTTCAAAATCCCCTACTTTTCCATAAGATCGTCGGGATCATACACACTTACGACCGAGTCAAGCCTGGAAATGAGTACCAAATCTACTTAGGGGAAGGGGGACGGTAAACAGCGCCCAAATATTATCATCAGAGTAAATGCATACTATCTTCAGCAGTAATTCCAATAAGAGCTTCGGCCCTGGTATAAAACTCTTCTTTGAGGGAAATCACAATACACTGGAAATGTTTTTCAGTTTCGCTGATAATGTACCTGGCGACCTAAAAAGAAGCAGTATATTAACATTGCAAAACGAATAAAATCTCCTCATGATGGTAAACAATAAACAGTTATTTTATAAGGAGGCGTCTACTGACATGATTTACAAAAACGCGTACTGCAAAACCCACGGTTAATTATACAAGTAGGGCACGCCTTCAAAGCCGCCTACTTGTTTTCACATAAGATCTCTGATCTAGCCGACAAACGAAGGCTCGAACGGATCCCGCCGACCTGACTCAACAAAAGTACTGGCGTATTACACAGTCAGTTACCACATATGCTTTAAAAATAAGTTTGCTAGCTCTTGCATCTCAGTTGCCGGAGCTTTTAATGTACCTTATTGATGTTGGTGTTGTCAAGAGCGGCGTCTATTTCGTCCAGGACAAAAAACGGTGCTGGTTGAAAGCTGCAATAACATAAAATCAGTAGTCAAAAAAGTAAAAAGGGCCATTTAAGATTCTTTTGCACTCAAAGTATGATGGTAACATTCCAAGCTCGTTTCTAACGCGATGAATGATATAAGTTACATGTGACAATCATATTGTTATTATCTAGAACAAAACAGAGCTACTTATTCACCTGTGAATACTGAAGAGAAGAGCAAGTGCTGCTACAGTTTTTTCGCCACCAGATAAATTATCCATTGGTCGGAACCTGGGCATTTACACAGCACTAATTAGTAAAACCAAACAGCTCTGCTTAATACTGTATAAACCAAAACTTAAAAAGTAGTACTAATATTCTGACCTTTTCCCGGGCGCTACACAGTTGTAATTTATTCCTCCAAGGTAGGGCTCCTAGAACGGCCAAAAAACAACATTAAGAACAAAATTAACACAATTTACCGCCCCCACCATTAAAGAACCACCGGAATCTTAAGAACATGACCTCTCAGTGGTAAAAGGACGGTAGACACTGAACAGCGATATACTGTGTTTTATGCTTATTACTATCCTTGATCCGAACTTAAGGGTCTGTGATTAGTAAATATTGCATACCTCGGCATCTTCAGGACCAAGGAATGCTTGTGCGCTGGCATTGTTGGCAATGTCCTGAAAGAAAATAAAGGGACAAGAGGAGTATAAATAAAATTATACTTGAACCGGCCTTAAATAATAATGACGTAATAATATTTGCTTTAAACTTACTATCACTGTACTTGTACTACAACCCCAAGCCCGGTATGTGTTCTATATATTTCAAGAACATGGTATAATAATTTTCTGTGTGGTTTATATTGACCTGGTAATAAGAAATAATATGTTACGTTCAGTTTTTGGTGGCTTCTCTTAGTTTTATAGCGGAGCTCTCGCGCGCGAAGCGCGCGCAGGGAGCACTATAGGTAAGAAAATTAGGTAATCTATGCATTCAACAAATTTTGGTACTGAGAAAATCGTCCGTACCGGGTACGTCCACCCCTTCATGTAAGAAGGGATGAAATTTTGCATTTCAAGCACCCGCTCGTTTCGGCGGTAAATCGTATACCGTAAAATTCCGAAAATAAGCCCCGGGGTTATATTTTTCAAAGGGCCTTTGTGAGGGGCTTATTTTTGGAGGGGCTTATCTTCGGAGGGAAATTTGCGTTTGAAAATCGATTGGGCTGGCTTATAGATGGAAGTAAATTTACCGTCTTTGCTTTGTTTTACTATATATTTGAGGGCATTTTTCCAAGTACAAGACCCCGGGGACCTTATATTTGGAGGGGCGATTTAACGGAGGGTTTTTTCCGTTACCGGTTTGGGGAGCTTACATTTGGAGGGGCTTATACATGGAGGGGCTTATTTTCGGAATTTTACGGTAGCTTTCCGGCCTTTTAGAGGTAAAAACAACAACAACAAATGTCGACTATTTCTTTCGACTTAATTTCAAGAGAAAGAGCTAGAGCGAGAGATAAAAACCAAAGGAGACCAATTTCGTTGGCAGAAAAACAAACAAAAATCATAGCGGCGGTGAGAAAAAGGGGAAATATTAGCCGCCAAAAAAGTGAAAATGAGGGGCAGCGAGAAAAAAGTGAACAGGTAGAACACATACATTTCCTCCATAAAACGTGTAACTGGAAAGTTTCTGGAAGTTTCGCGTTTTATTCGTTCAAAACAACGGCAAAGAAATGGACAAAAATAGCGTGCAATGTCGTTTTTTGCTAATTAGAAAAAAAGTGTGCTGCACGTGCAAAGTTTTTTTTTGGCTAATTAGACCTACTGATTGTTTTTTGGCTGTTTTCGTTTATATTTTGTTTAGTAAATTATAGATTTAACGAGAGCTTTTCTTTTAGCCCTGGCTAAATCTATATATTATATGTATATGTAAATACACGACAAACCTTGTAAATTTCATCTATTTTCGTTGAAATATGTTCAAACGCTGTCATGAAGAGTTCATATCTGGTGGTGAAAGAGACTGTCAGGGCTATGTAAAAGTATATTGCAGTTTAGTAAAATCCAACTAGTGGTCTATTATCAATGCTGCGTTCTGATTGGTTGAGCTACTACTAGGCTATATGTTATAGACCACTAGTAGCGAAAAGCGCGGGCTTTGAAAACCAAAACAATGGCGGCTGAATCACGTTTTACTAGCTAAAGTTGTTTTATCTCGATATTTTTGACCAACTAGTTGGATTTTACTAAAAAGATTATTCCTCTCGCCCTCATGGCCTCTGAGTCAATAGCCCATTCGGCCTTCGGCCTCATAGGCTACTGACCCAGAGCCCATTCGGGCTCGAGGAATAATTGTTAAATATTGATATTTACCTTGAATACAAAAGATAACTACTACTGATACGTCCAATCTCTACTCGAAAAAGTAAAGTTATATTATATTATCATAGAGTTATAATTTCATGATTTAATGAAACTTTACGAATGTAAGTCACTAAGGAACGACGAAATGCGCTCTGTTGTTTGTGGACCTAAAAGCATTATTTCCCTTTCATGCTACACACCTACTATGCACTACTATTCAATAATAAAAAAATGGTTCTCACTGAATCACAACCTTAATCGCATCTTCTAACCAACATCTTCCACACTTCCGCACCATTGGTCAGTACTACCTGAAAAGTTCCTTCTTGAAATAGACATGCGCAATAGGACGAAGAGTCTGTTTACTGACATGCGCAAAAGGAAGTAGGGCTCTGTTTACTGAAATCTTTCCTTGGTTACAAAACAAAGCAGCAAGCGGTGCACGCAATACATCAGCTTAGCAGTTTCTCGCGGTTTCTTAAAATATGCAATGACACGTACACTCGGGCGTACGTGCATTGGTTTGTATCCGCTTAGTCGTTGAAAGCTTCTACCGAACAATAAATAATGATTGAATTATCATCATGCATAAAATGGTCCCCTCAACAAAACAGCGAGCTATAAGCATATTTTATCTTCAGGTATATTTTCGTTTCTGAATTACTTTTAATTTAAACGGCTTTTTCGATATGGTCCAATAGTGGAAGATCTTGTCTGGTTGGAGCTAATTTACTGTAGGATAGTACTCAGTCAAATTTCGGGTATACAAATGGCACACTCTTTGTCAGGCTAAGAAAAAAAGAGAAACACGACATTACTGAATCCGTGCTACAGTCGTCATTAACTAAAGTGTTGAAAACATGAACTGAACTTTTGGATCAGTCGAGTGTTTAACTAACAGGACTCAAATAATACCAGAGTCGATGATACTTACTTACGCAGTAATTCCAATAAGAGCTTCCTTACTGGTAGATAAAACTCTTGCTCGAGGCAAGGGAAATCACCGGCTGCCGGGAAGTTTTTAATGTACCTCATGGCCTACACTGCAAAACAGTCCCAGCCAACAATTTTAATCAGAAACTTAAGTTATTTGTCTTTATGCTGCTATGTAGAGCAGGATGATAACGGTAATGGGGAATACAAGAAGTCCTACATACAAACGGAGAACCGGTGCCTCAAGATGGCTTTGATCAGTGATTGAGACCAATAAAACCTGAAAAGCTTGACTCTGCGGGATTTGCAGAAGATTTTTCTTTGCATTACAAATCTGTGCGACTAAAGAGTGGAGAACGTTAGTGAGAAAAGGCGTCTTTTTTTAATCTAGAACGGAACAAAATTTGCTCAGTCATTAAAAAAAAGGCCTCTGAGTGCTTTTCCGACACTAAGGTATATTGGACTGATCACTGACAGGGTTAGGGTATCAACAATGCATGATTAGAGAGGTTAAGCATCACCTTTACGTCAAACGGAAAAGGCGAATTTGTACCACATGACCAAGTTTCCCCTTTACTTATCGTTTACTGTTCATTATTTCAACACAACACGTGAAGCTTAAACTCCCTATTAACTAAACTTATAGATCCCTGAGTTATCAGATTTGGGCATGTTGTTAAAATATTTGTGAAAATGTTGTTCTTCTGTCCTGGCGAAGACATTGTCGTTGAGAAAATTTCAAAAGTCAGAGCAAATATTAAATGTTAAGTTCCACTATTACGCTCGAATCGCTGTTACACAGGGGCGGATCTAGGGGGAGGGTACAGGGGGTGCGCACTCCCCCCTGAGATGACCTGCAGTTTTCTAATACAACTGGTATTCTGCAAAAAAAAAAAACTATGTGGTTTATTGGTGTTGAAGTAGAGCAAGAGAAGAGTGCACCCCCTCCTAAAAAAAATCCTGGATCTGCCCCTGTTACATATATCCGAGAATACTAATCCCAGGAATCTTCTGCCGTGTTCGCTCACTACCAGGCAATTTGGGACGAAACATCAACTCAAACGAAGTAAAAGTTCTGATCAATGAAGACCACACCATCAAGTGTCAAGTTCAGGATGCCACTGGTAATTAAACAAAGTAAACCCTCCCTGAATAGGGAAGGCACTACGCCAGAACAAAACTGCAGGTGAAAATGATCTGCCTAAATGGCTAAGGAAGTTGGAGCGATTCGAACGAAATACGTGAATGTAAATTTATTATTTCTAAAACAGGTAATAAACATAAGCATATTAGCATTCTTAGGAAATTTAAGAGAGCCGGTTTCGTTTTCCCTTAGGCGGCTTAACGGGATTAACTGGCTACAGTACTCAGCTGACTCAGTTTTGTGAAGCCTCTGTTGGGGCTACACTAGTGAAGTAACACTAAAAAACGTTTCTATAAAAAAGGATGAATTCGGTCCCAGCCAAGAATTGAACAAGGAACTTTGAATAGTTATTTGTCTGTCAGCTATGTCTAGACAGATTGAGATTGAGGAACCGGTGCCTAAAGATGGCTTTAATCTGCTGGATTTGCAGAAGTTTTTTCTTTGAATTCAAAATCTGTGCGATCAATAGATGGACTACTTTAGTGGAAAATGGGAATTCTAAGTTTTTCTGTAACGAAAAAAGCATTAGCTGTCCTTTCCAGAACGCCCTGCGTCATGTTGGGTATATAGTTGTAATCATTACAATCAAGCTACGTTGCCAATATCAGATTCATTCCTTTATACTTGCATACGCAATGAGCGGTAAATTCCTTGCGAATGCTTTTTGCGAATGGAGTTCAGCTTTCTTTTTGAACTCAATAAAATGTCTTCACAGGACAATATTTTATCCGTTCAAAGTCTGAAAGATGTTTAAATCTGACCGTAGTCTAAATTGCTCTTCATTATACAATCAGTAAGTAATGGCAACGGCTAACAGATTCAGCTTTTACACAATTAATTCATTAAATATGTAATCAATTAACGAAAAGAATCTATGGTGTACGCTTGACCTGACTTCTATGTAAGGTGTATTGGACTGTTCCGAGGTTACGAGTATCAACAATAGACCACGGCACTTAACCGTCTTAACATTGACACTTTCCTTTTTTCATGAGAGAAAGGTTTTTTAAAACATTGAATATGTCGCCATGTTGACGAATTGCGTATAGTTTAGAAGCTTTAATTTACTTTGCCTCAACTGGATGTAACGATATTGGTAAAATAAACAGATTAAATCGGGGCAATGTTTCATGTGAGTGTATTCTGTTGTGGCTAGAGATCCTTCCTTATATTTATTTTTATATATAAATTTGCTATTAAATAAAGCTGTTTTGAGAAACATGAAACGGAAATTCAACAGAAAGTTACAATTATTCAATCAGTCATTCTTTTGCAGGAAATATAGTATCCTTATTAGTATGGAGGAAGTCAAAAATTAGTATGCAGGAAATCCAAATTAGTATGTAGCAAGTCCAAAGGGGCTTATCTTTGCTGAAGCATAACTACCGAACTATGTATGATTTGGTTTGGGTTGCAAACATGAAAGTTAGTCATCTTAAGTCGGAACCGCTAAAAATGTAGCTGTTCATTAATGACTGTCTAGTTCATTGGGTTAACATTGCCCATAACGCGTCTTTATTCGTTAAGGAATTTAACGTTAAAGAGGAATTTACTCAATAAATGACAACATCACAGCTGCTTATCAAACAACAACTCTCCCTGAGCATTATATCAAACGCTACAAACAACAAAAATGAACTTTGAAAACCTGTTAGGCTAACAAGTTTTCAAAAACCTCAAATGTAATCCGTTTTAATCTTCTTCAAGTTTGTCCATTTGTGCCTTCGTTTTGTACTTGTTTTTTTTACTCATACCTTCTTTGAATGTTTTCAACTCATACTTTAATATTTCACACAATTTGGTGGCAGCTCTCTTTGTTTGAATTTTGATAAATGTTGTGACGCAGCTCCTTAAAAAAAATTGCTTTACTTTGATTTTTAATTTTTTGCTTGATAAGGGTTGAGACCGACAGGCCGGCGCTCTTTGCAAAAAGTTCCAAAACATCCCCTCCCCTCCCCTCCCCTCCTCTCCTCTCCACCCAAAAAGGACCAACTATGTATGAGACAATAAACATGAAGAGTTGACTAAATAATTTTTATTAAATGGACGTTGTTTTTTATTTGGCTGCCTTCGGCAACGCCCAAATAAGTTCTTAGTAGCGTCATGTCAAAAAAACACAAAATGGCGGACGTATAACCAAGAGGAGGTTGCGCCGGCGTTACGTGTCCTGACACTTCAAGGTCTTTGGAAGGGGGGGGAACAATTTTGGGGACAACAGTGTTTTGGTCGATTTTTCTCTCTTAGCATGCTGAAAGTCACGTTTCATTTCAGTCAAGCGTGAAGCATCCGCAGTTTAGAAGTCCACATTTCTTGCTTGCGTATATCACCATGAATTTATGTGGCTTATTATAAAGAAATAAACTCACAAATAACATTTTAAAGTTCTACTTTCTTTAACCACGACTAGAATTTTTAAAATGGGGGACAATTTTGGCGCAGCATGACAAGTTGTTACTTAAACCGGCAGACCAATGTACCCTCATTTGGGGGGACTTGTTATTGACTTAAATTAAGCTTCTCATGGGGTGTATTTAAAAGTTTCAAAATGACGACAATTGTATTTTTGATCTATCTTTTAAACTCACCAATATAATTAAGCTCTTGCGTATAGGATGCAAAACAGGAATGATGAACATAATAAGCTTATTTGTCCTTTGGTCTAAGTGCTTCTGATACGGTGTGCGAAAGCAAAGTAAGATGTTGCTGAATAGTTATTTTGTCTTCGAATACTGAACCTGGAACATTGCATTAAACTCAGTTCACGAACATCAAGTATTAAATCACGTTAGCCGGCTCTGAGTAAGCCGTAGACACCCTGCACAGTGTATAAAAGGATATTGGACTGTCCAAGCTTTATAGACATTAGATTTTAAATTGACCATGCTACTAATCTATCATTACTTATTTGTTTGAAGCCAGTCTAATTCTCCATATCAATATGAACAGGTGTATGAAATAATTAATTTGCTGTCGTGAATCTGTGGTTCTGAAATAAGGTTTAAATTTGTTTAATGTGCTTTGCAAAAATACCCAGAAATACGTTGCATATTTCGAAAGAAATACCTTTTTAACGTGTATCAGGAATATCAGTAGTTTAAGGCAAAGGAAATACAGTAAAAAACTAGAATACAATTGGTTGGCCGGGTAAGTTTTGACTTAACAGTATTATACCTTTAAGGAACGTCAAATAGCTAAGAAGTAACAGACCCTTTAACGAAAAAGTTAACTCAAGCAAAACCTCCAAACTATTCGAGAATTGTTAAGATCATGATGAAATTGAGTAGTTTAGAGAGCCTTTTTACGTCACGAAAAAGATCTAAAATTTGATTGGACCCCGTGGCAACAGGGTTTTCAGAAGTTGTTTGTCATAAAAGTCACCCCCTATTCCTTAAGCTGTCGATATCTTGTGGTATTGCATCAACCAGGTGGTCTGAGTGTCTCAGCCAGGAAAAAAAAAGGTTAGTCAATTTTCGTTATGACTAAAAATGCTTAAAAATACAAAACACTTTATTTGGAGTAATTCTTTATTATAGCCGGTTTTTGGTTGCATGTATGACATCCCGGTCGCGGGAATGCAACTGCACGGGAGAACATATGTGACCCAGTCTGGCCAACACAAATTCTAACAGCGACAGCCGGGCAGAAACAAGCATGTTCTTAGATTTTTTGAGAAAAGGTTGGCTTAGCCCAAAGTAAGGAAATCGTATATAACTGAGTAAACGTAAGAAAAGAACTTCAGTATTTCAGGTTTGCTTTTCGGCCGCTGATTCTCACTGGATCATCAAATGAGTGCTTAGTGCCAAAGTAGTTGGAACTTGATACTGTTGGTAATCATGAATTAAAAAAGAAACTTGTATCAGTAATTCATTTACAGTGGTAAGGTATCTAAAGAAAAAAGTGGAGAATACACCCGGAAATTTAAGATCTAGGATCGCCCGCAGGCGACTCGACTTAATAATGAAAGCAAGAAAAACAAATCTGTCTATTTTTTGGATTCGTCTCATCATTGCTTTACTTCGGTCTTGCCAACAATGAAGACAGGATTAAAAAAACGTATATCTTGGTGGCAACACTAGCACCCGATGATTTCTACAGAGGGAGTTTACTGGAAATCACAGAGGCGTAACTAGGACAGACATATGTACAGTTTCCACGCGTGAACAATTGGGAAAACATCGCATTTTATTTTGAAAAATATCTGAAAGAAGTTAATGCGGAGGTACATGGGAGCTTGTTTTATTTTCAAACTTTCACCTGATTACTCACTTCCCTATCGATTCTCTCCTCTCTTTTTTTTAAAAAAAACTTGCAAATACGCGAAGCGCTATGAACGAAAAAGCTGTGAGGCCTTTGGGTCCAAAGTCTCTCCATCCCTCTTAATAGTTAACGATCGTTAACGGACTTGAACAAGATGACACCTGCAAATCACGTGAAGAAAAAAAAAAAACGCCTGATCACAGGTTAGTAGCTTTCTCAATGGCTCACTGGATCTCAGTTATTTAACAATTACTGAGTGAGGCTGTGTATGATGTGAAGATTTATGTGTATGATGTGAAGACTTATGTGCTTTTCGGCCTCGGCGGATAACAGCCTCCGAGAATACTCATTCTCCAACGAATTTTTTTCATCATTACCAAAAGAAATAGGAAAAGAAATGAATAGCAATATTCTCAATTATACTTCTCAAGAGATAAGTGTGTCATGGCCAATGGAGGAAAGCGTTTTAGTTGGATATAGAGTACTAAAGTGATGGAAAACTCCATACAAACCCTTCTAATTTTTTCTTGGGTCGACCCCAAAAAAATTTAGAAGGGTTTGTATGGAGTTTTGTAAGCATAACTGGGCTACGATCTCAGAGACAATTTGCCCCCAACTGCTCATTTTTGGCAAGTAGGCCTCTTGAACATTGTTCTTTCAGAATATCCTGACAAATCCCATAATTTCAGAAATTTCATTTTTATGACGTCACACTCTAGTACTCTATAACCACATACTACAGTCAGCATCGTCAGCGTAATTACCAAAGAGAGGAAATAAAAAAAATCTCGAGGCAACGAGAGCTGACCTGAAATACCTTCAAATTCGACTTTTACCTAGGAATAAACCTTACTCTATATCAAAGAACTGCAGTTGGTGTTTAATACCTCCTTAGGTTTTCATCAGAGAAACTCAAGCTGTACTCAGTTATGTCTTCAATTGATGAAACAGGATGTAGTGAGGCCTGTTCTTCAAGACTGCGCCTCAATCAAGCTATATCAACGGAAGAAAGTGTTGTGGAAATACCCAAGTCTGGTGAGATTGGAATTTAATGAGTGTGAAAGATAACGAGAGAAAAAAACAAATTATTCTTATTCTAGCAATCAGGAGTTTCGCTACTTGTAAGCACGTACGCACGTGCTGGGGGTACCTGAAAAAAGTCAAAGGTTCGTAAAACTTAACACAAAACCAAAAAAAAACGACAAGGGAAATAAATGAGACATATCATGTTACTGTGATCCCTTAAAGAAGGCTAGCCTGCCAAGTTTTACAAAGAAAAGATAACAGGATATTTTAATTTTAACGTATAAAGCTAAATAATCATTAGCTCCGGAATATATCTGTATAATAAACATGTTTTATAATCTGGATAAACATTAATAACTTGCGAGGTCATTTTCCTTTTCCAGGCCAGTATCTTTGGGGCAAAATTAGCCAAGATACACGCAGTAAGACTAGCCTTAATAAGGGGTTTGTGGGATATATATAAATGCTTTGAAGTGTATACAGATTTATTTCTATTCAGTTTTCTATTCTTTTTTTGGACTTAAATGATTATCATTTAGTGTCTCCAATTAGCTTCTCCACCTCAATACCTAGACACTCAAATAAAGTTCATCTTTATTTGTATGTCCCGTACATGACAGACAGAGGACGATTTGCCAGACAGACTAGTCTGGGGGTTATTGCACATAAATAAAGCCACTGTTTATACACTGAAAAACCCCTTTGCCGTTTTTAAACGGCACAAGTCCCCCTAAATGCCGATTTTTAAAGAACGAAAGACTTCAATAGAAAGGTGGTAGAACTTTTGTTCCAATCACTTCGTTCCACACTTGGGCTCCAGTAATGAGGATACTGAGCATCCGTTGATGACTGAACAGGATATCATAGCGAGCCCTTTCCTCAGTTCTTATCTGCGGCTCAATCAAGCCATACCAACAGAAGAAAGTGTTGAAGAAATACCCAAGTCTGATAAGATTGGAATTTAACGTGAATGACAGACTTGAGGAAAGAACTACCACTTTTTTTCTGGTACCTCAGTGTACCCACGTATGCCCGCAAGTAGTCTAGCGTAAATTCTTTAACAACAATTTTTTTAAACAAAACACACCGTTCAGATCGGAAATGTCGGTTTTGGCCGAAGAAGCCACTTGATTGGATCACTAAACACGAATATTAGGGTGGGAAAAGGCGAGAACTACACAGTGATATCTCAAGGGGTTTTAAGGCCTGGGTCAAAGATGTGTTCTGAATATATAAATAAATGGCAGTATCTTTCGCTAGGAAACCTAGAACAAAATGAACTTTTCCCCAAAAGTAAATCTTGAGGTTTCCTTGTGCCTTAACGTTTAGATTATGGTCACGTGACGGAAACTGGCGAATTTACTTTGTTTCGATAAACAAATTGGTATTTCTGAAAGATGACAAACATACCTAACTTTCTACGTTTGGAATGAATGTACGCGAAGTTTAAAATTAAAGTTTTAAATAATTCAAGATTAAATTTGGGTATTTAAAATGATGTTTTCCCTCATAACATTTTATTGAAGTGCAATGGACGGTCATTCCAAACGTAAAGTGTTAGAAATATTTAATATGAATTACAAAAATGTTTTTTCCCGATTTCTTTCCTTAAACCGGCCACCAATTGGTCAATAATTTACGATTTTTAGCAAAATGGTCACGTGACATATCACGTGCCTTATTAACACAATGTTTGTACTTTAAAATGTTAAGGACGATGAGTTCTTTATGTGTGCCAAACTTTAATTTAGCGCCATCATCTATGCCAAAGATATAGCAAATAATTCATTTTCCACAAGCAAACGCCTTAGTCCCAGGCCTTAATCTATTTAGGTCTTTATTAATCACCTTCCTTGTCCCGCTTTTAGAATCAACAATGCCTCCAAGTGATGAAAATGTATGTGGAACTTCTCCTGTTGGGCTGCTGAATTACGCAATATCAGTCGACAGTTTGGAAATCCTACACGATTCGAACTCTGTTTCTAACATTGCACACTCCGCCGGTAAGACGTAAATATCATTATAAGTTTAAAAGTTGTGTGTTTAGTCCGCTCTGAAAACGCTTATGTGACAGCTGTGTTTGCAAAGTTTGATAATTACTAATAATTTGTTTAACAGTCTAAATTAGTACAAATTAGCGTCTTGAAGTCTCACCTCACGATTCGAGCTCTGTTTCTAAAAACGAGAAGTCCAAAGACCAGTGCAAAGCTGATTCAGAACAACGTGTATTGTTTTTCATAACAATATTTCGGCTGGTCATACCAGCCTTCTTCAGGTTTACAGATGTTACTGAACTTATGTAGGAATCACAATGTTATATAGATGGAGAATGTCGCAATAAAAAGTCGGTTTAAAGTGAGAGGCGGAAATGACGTACAACATAAAAACTGGAAAGGAAAAATACTAAGGATAGGGATTACAATAATTCGTCCCGGCCGTTTAGGCCATGAGGTTTAAGAGTCATGTCCTTATCTATCAATTGCGACTCCCTAGCCTTACGAACTGAGTCACGTGAAGAATGAATTTTCTCTAGTGAGATTAACTGCATGTCAGTATGAAAATGGTTAGAGTGAGAGAGAAAGTGTTCAGAAACAGTAGTGGGTTTAGATCAAGAGCCATAATAGGACTATATGGCTCTTGGTTTAGATTTAATGTTAGTTAAACGTAAAAGTGCCTAATTACCTGTTTTATCGAGAACAGCCTGGAAGACACGACAGCAACCTTTTTTTTCCTCTGAACTTTGATACTGTCCTTTAGAATTCCACTGAAAAAAAAATTTGCCAGCCTTTGACGAATTAAACGGGATGGAATAAGCGTGATAAAGTTTAATAAGGCAGCGCAAATTCAATTTTTAATTGACGTTTTCGTAGCCCGTCGTCGTCCTTGTTGCTTCGGTGGCAAAAAAAATGTTTTACATAGTTTATTTCATATTATCAGATTGATAACTTGCAAAAATAATTTCAGTCCTTTCGTTTTCATTCACTTGTTTTAAAACCTCTTTGTAAACTTTACAAGAATTTTCTTTTTAATCTGTTCCTTTGCTTGAGGCTTTTAAAGCCACGGCTTTCGTCACATGGTCTGTTGCTGAAAAAACGGTTGGATTTTTGACGGTAAAGTAATGGCGTTACTAACAACTTTTGTTTCTATTCTGAAGTAATTTTTCCCAGTGAGTTTTTTTAAGGCTTGTAGATAAGTTCCTGGTTTCAGCTTAGCCCCCTTCCGAAACACCCCCACTTTCAACCTCCAAGCTTGCTCCGTGGTCCCTGATATTCCTTTCACTCATAAAACTGCACTCCTCCTCTTTATTAAGATTATAGTAATTGTACCCTAGACAGATACAAAGAAGCATTAAGTAATTGTTGAGCGAATTTCTTTTTAGCATCACTACATTCTTTAAAAGACGAAAGGGCACAAAGTGAATCCCCTTTAGCCAGAACAGCATCGGCTGCCCCATTGCAGCCTTACGCTACTGTCTACAGTAGGCCTAATTCAAATCCAACTGCTGAGCCAGAGAAAACTACTAATATGGAAACTACAGGGAATGTGGACAAACACATTCCAACTGCAAATGTCTGCTATGGTGGGGACGTTGAATTAGGAGAAGCCGTTAACCTCAAGACAGGAAGGCAGCTCTTCCGTTGGAATCTGATCTTTAATCTCATCTTGTGGATCCTTGTTCCTCTTCCTATCTGGTTGCCTTTCGTCTCCCAAGAGATCTCGCTTTTTCTCCTTCCAAGCATTCAGGGGGCCTTTATCGTATTCTGGATTTGCGTCTGCTTGTTGGCCATAAGAACTACAGCGGTCATGTTTTGGAACAGAAAGACGGACTTCAAATCCAAGTGCGACCAGTTGATGAAGAAATGTAACAAGGATCCTGAAGCACAAACAGCTGAGAAGACACCGATCCAACACGTAGCAGTCTTGGCTTGTTATAAGGAGCCTGTGGATTTGATTGCTGCTTCAGTTCAAACTCTGGCCAATCAAACTGTTTCTTCCAGAGTAACCATGGTGGTGTCATTCGAGGAAAAAACTCCGAACCTGTGCAACAAACAGCAGGATTTGGCAAAACTCTTCGGATCACAATTCCGTGAACTTATTTTTGTTACGCACCCCTTCGGCATGGAAGGAGAGATCCCAGGAAAGTGTTCAAACAGCAACTGTGGCATTAGGACAAGTATAGCACACATGGAGAGAAAGGCTGGCAGTAACTTTGATCCGGATAGGATCCTTATAACAACTGGCGATGCAGACTCCAAATTTCATCCAAGATACATGGAAGCGCTGGAGTACAAATACGAGCGAGAATTCATTAAAACAAAAGATCTCGATAGAAAGATGGTAAACTGCTTGTTCCAGTCACCACTACTCTATAACTGGAATTTAGATGCAGCATCTGTTGTTACCAGATTGACTGGCATGTTGCGTGCATTCCTCATGATGGGAGCCATGATTCCATTTAATGTCAACACTATGAGCATATACAGCTTCTCAGCTTCTCTGTGCATGGCTGGGCAGTATATCCATCCTGCATACCAGATGGAAGATATAATCGCTCTCATAAGGTAAGATGAAGCAACGTACATACACAAAAAAGAGAACTGCACTCTTTTTGAACACCCCGTGTATAATCCGCTTAAGGAACACAACAATTACTTTTTTCCTGAACTTTATCCTCGGTAGTACATTTAAATCATGATTCGTGTTGCTATATTCTTTATATTGAGAATAGCTATGGCCGAGTGAGCATGGCTAGTATTAATCAACTGAGTCAAGAAAGGCAATTTACACCGAAAAAAGATTGAAAAGCTAACTCGCACGCTAGTCCTTCGTCAGAGCGAACCAAGGAATTGTAGGTAGTGTGGTTCATATATCGAGCGGCCGCGGAGCTGTCCTAGTTAATAGTGTGAACTGGTAACATAAAAAACAAGAATAATTTAGTTGAATAAAAAGCGTTTATTGATTCCGAGGAGATTTAGAGAACCGATCTGAGACATGAATTTTATTGCAGGTCACAAAGTTAGATTCTTAGCAGGGAAGGTCAATTTATGGTACTGTCATTGATCTGTCTTTTTCCTTTTTGTCCGATGACGTCATAGGTGGATGGGAGTCTGCAAGAGACGGCTTCGCATTGTAATGGTTCCCGTACCCACTCTTTCCGGTCCAACATCTGGAAGGGTGATTGAGGAGGAGTTGGAGGAATGGGCACGACAGGCGCGAAGATGGACTATTGGAGCTGCTGAGGTGTTTCACTACTTCATGGTCAAGTCAAACAATATTCCATTCTTTACTGCCTTGTCCTGGGGAATCACTTTCATCATCTATTATGGTAGTTACTTGTCTTTATTTATAATCATCATCTTCACTTTAACAAAATTCTGCAATTTGATTGGCTATCGGTAGCCCTGATTTCAGCATTAATAACAATACACCCTACATGAGGTTCAACAATGTAATAGGACAACACATCACGTGACTCTCTTTGTCCCGTTCTCGATTTTACGGAAGAAGCCGCCATACAAGGTTTTATTTTGAAACTAAAACTGATATCCCACATTTGGAGCGATTTTAATAAATTCGCTTAATTCTGTCCATTCCCTTTACAGGTATTATCCTGTGCTGCTCGTCACTCTACAGCGTTACGTTGGCGATCTCCGTTAACTTTCTGTTTGTGGAGGTTCCAGTCATCCTTGAGTGGGGAATGTTAGCTTTCCTTGTGTTCAACTACGCTGTCTTCGCCTTGATCTTCTTGTTGGATCGAGTCACAGTCAGGCTGACGGAGCCGAGAGTAAAGGAGAGGATCTCTTTTGTTAGAAATCTTTACCATTGGATCGTATCACCGTTTGTGCTGACGGCCTACTCCATAGTGGAACTGTACGCCCTACATGAGGTCATGGTACGGGGAAAGAAGGTGTGCAAGCACGGGGCAAGCAAAAAGGATGCTCTTGGTTCTAAATAAACAACAATTTCCTATTTTAAAATTTCATGCTTCTCTTCCCGAATTTAAGTATTTTTTGACGCATATTTTCGCAGTACAAGTTTTTTCATGGTCAGTAAATAGGTTTATCAACAGTATTTATCTACGCAATATTTATTATTAATTACAGCAGACAAACGTAAAATAACAACTTTGCAACCAATAACACGTTTCATAGCATTTTTAGCATCGAAGTAAATGTACCTATTTTATTTGTACTCATATAATTGGCTAAAAAAATCTTGCTCCATTTTCTCGGCCAATCAAAAGCAAGATCGTAGCCAATCATCACGCGGTTGCACGAGGTATTGTTCGTGTCAGTGGAATTAATTAATGAGCAAACTTGAATATTTCCTAGTTCATAAATTAATTTTATTTCAGACTTAACGGCATTTAGTGTGTTTAATTTAATATATTTTTTTTACATGTAAATATATTTAGTATTAATTTATAAGCGGAATTGTAAGGTAAAAAAGTGTTGAGGACAATAAAAGCGAGACCTGGCAAGTGCGCCATCTTTTTTTAATAACCTTTTTTAAACCAACTAAATAATGGTCAGTTCAGGTTCAGAAAGAGATTGCAAAGGCTTGACAACATATCACGTTAACACAAGATTGAAGATGAGATCTCTGACTACATGAAGCGGTTTATCTTTCCTTAACTTCTGTAAAGCTTTCTTGAAATTTTCCAACGGATGAATAGTTTGAATGGTGGCAGCTTAACTACTCTGGATACTGAGTCAAATCCAAGGTGAACACTCGGCTCACTGTGCAGTCTTTGTCAGGCTAGAAAACAAAAAGAAACGTCATTAATGAACGTCAGTAACTCAAGTGATGAAAACACGGGCTGAACTAGACTGTTCAAAATCCCCTACTTTTCCATAAGATCGTCGGCATGATACACACTTACGACCGAGTCAAGCCTGGAAATGAGTACCAAATCTACTTAGGGGACGGGGGACGGTAAACAGCGCCCAAATATTATCATCAGAGTAAATGCATACTAACTTCAGCAGTAATTCCAATAAGAGCTTCTGCCCTGGTATAAAACTCTTCTTTGAGGGAAATCACAATACACTGGAAATGTTTTTCAGTTTCGCTGATAATGTACCTGGCGACCTAAAAAGAAGTAGTATGTTAACATTGCAAAACGAATAAAATCTCGCCATGATGGTAAACAATAAACAGTTATTTTATAAGGAGGCGTCTACTGACATGATTTACAAAAACGCGTACTGCAAAATCCACGGTTAATTATACAAGTAGGGCACGCCTTCAACAGCCGCCTACTTGTTTTCACATAAGATCTCTGATCTAGCCGACAAACGAAGGCTCGAACGGATCCCGCCGACCTGACTCAACAAAAGTACTGGCGTATTACACAGTCAGTTACCACATATGTTTTACAGTCAAACCAGGTCAAGCGTTCCCGTCGCTAACAAACTAATTAATTCATTAATGGAAAATGATTTCGTTTGTTGATTCAATGATCCATTCATAAAATGAATAACCCAACAGTCAAATTGTACCTCGATTCAATAATCAAATGTTGATTTGGTTTATGAACAAAATCTACCTGTTCTTTATTCTTGTCTGTTGTGTTCAATCGTATTTGCTTCCTTTTTCCTGCCGTTTGCGATTGCGTTTTTCATTGCCTTTAATCAAAATAACAGCTAGAATAGACAGACCGCAAATGCAAAGAAACTGACAATGGCCGAGGATCGAAATCCACCAATCACCGCACATAACCTGACCTCAGTTTGACCGTCGTGTTTTCTAAGAGGTCAGTCCTAGGTCTGTTGCACTGATTACAACAAACTGGCGTACATGTAACAGTTTGTTTGGGTTTGAACTTCAGAACTCGCCAGCACTCGACTCTCAGAAAAATTCTGAGGTCAACTTGTGGAGAGAGTAGTTTTTCAAAAAACAGTAATCGAATCAACATTCGATTATGGAATCGAGGCTAAATATGAATATTGGATTGTTCATTTTATGAATGGATTATTGAATCAACAAACGAAATCATTTTTCCGTGAATGAATTCATTAGTTCGTTAGCGACGGGAACGCTTGACCTGGTTTGACTGTAAAAATAAGCTTCCTAGCTCTTGCATCTCAGTTGTCGGAGCTTTTAATGTACCTTATTGATGTTGGTGTTGTCAAGAGCGGCGTCTATTTCGTCCAGGACAAAAAACGGTGCTGGTTGAAAGCTGCAATAACATAAAATCAGTAGTCAAAAAAGTAACAAGGGCCATTTAAGATTCTTTTGCACTCAAAGTATGATAGTAACATTCCAAGCTCGTTTCTAACGCGATGAATGGTATAAGTTACATGTGACAATCATATTGTTATTATCTAGAACAAAACAGAGCTACTTATTTACCTGTGAATACTGAAGAGAAGAGCAAGTGCTGCTACAGTTTTTTCGCCACCAGATAAATTATCCATTGGTCGGAACCTGGGCATTTACACAGCACTAATTAGTAAAACTAAAGAGCTCTGCTTAATACTGTATAAACCAAAACTTAAAAAGTAGTACTAATATTCTGACCTTTTCCCGGGCGCTACACAGTTGTAATTTATTCCTCCAAGGTAGGGCTCCTAGAACGGCCAAAAAACAACTTTAAGAACAAAATTAACACAATTTATCCCCCCCACCATTAAAGAACCACCGGAACCTTAAGAACATGACCTCTCAGTGGTAAAAGGACGGTAGACACTGAACAGCGATATACTGTGTTTTATGCTTATTACTATCCTTGATCCGAACTTAAGGGTCTGTGATTAGTAAATATTGCATACCTCGGCATCTTCAGGACCAAGGAATGCTTGTGCGCTGGCATTGTTGGCAATGTCCTGAAAGAAAATAAAGGGACAAGAGGAGTATAAATAAAATTATACTTGAACCGGCCTTAAATAATAATGACGTAATAATATTTGCTTTAAACTTACTATCACTGTACTTGTACTACAACCCCAAGCCCGGTATGTGTTCTATATATTTCAAGAACATGGTATAATAATTTTCTGTGTGGTTTATATTGACCTGGTAATAAGAAATAATATGTTACGTTCAGTTTTTGGTGGCTTCTCTTAGTTTTATAGCGGAGCTCTCGCGCGCGAAGCGCGCGCAGGGAGCACTATAGGTAAGAAAATTAGGTAATCTATGCATCCAACAAATTTTGGTACTGAGAAAATCGTCCGTACCGGGTACGTCCACCCCTTCATGTAAGAAGGGATGAAATTTTGCATTTCAAGCACCCGCTCGTTTCGGCGGTAAATCGTATACCGTAAAATTCCGAAAATAAGCCCCGGGGTTATATTTTTCAAAGGGCCTTTGTGAGGGGCTTATTTTTGGAGGGGGCTTATCTTCGGAGGGAAATTTGCGTTTGAAAATCGATTGGGCTGGCTTATAGATGGAAGTAAATTTACCGTCTTTGCTTTGTTTTACTATATATTTGAGGGCATTTTTCCAAGTACAAGACCCCGGGGACCTTATATTTGGAGGGGCGATTTAACGGTGGGTTTTTTCCGTTACCGGTTTGGGGAGCTTACATTTGGAGGGGCTTATACATGGAGGGGCTTATTTTCGGAATTTTACGGTAGCTTTCCGGCCTTTTAGAGGTAAAAACAACAACAACAAATGTCGACTATTTCTTTCGACTTAATTTCAAGAGAAAGAGCTAGAGCGAGAGATAAAAACCAAAGGAGACCAATTTCGTTGGCAGAAAAACAAACAAAAATCATAGCGGCGGTGAGAAAAAGGGGAAATATTAGCCGCCAAAAAAGTGAAAATGAGGGGCAGCGAGAAAAAAGTGAACAGGTAGAACACATACATTTCCTCCATAAAACGTGTAACTGGAAAGTTTCTGGAAGTTTCGCGTTTTATTCGTTCAAAACAACGGCAAAGAAATGGACAAAAAAAGCGTGCAAAGTTGTTTTTTGCTAATTAGAAAAAAAGTGTGCTGCACGTGCAAAGTTTTTTTTTGGCTAATTAGACCTACTGATTGTTTTTTGGCTGTTTTCGTTTATATTTTGTTTAGTAAATTATAGATTTAACGAGAGCTTTTCTTTTAGCCCTGGCTAAATCTATATATTATATGTATATGTAAATACACGACAAACCTTGTAAATTTCATCTATTTTCGTTGAAATATGTTCAAACGCTGTCATGAAGAGTTCATATCTGGTGGTGAAAGAGACTGTCAGGGCTATGTAAAAGTATATTGCAGTTTAGTAAAATCCAACTAGTGGTCTATTATCAATGCTGCGTTCTGATTGGTTGAGCTACTACTAGGCTATATGTTATAGACCACTAGTAGCGAAAAGCGCGGGCTTTGAAAACCAAAACAATGGCGGCTGAATCACGTTTTACTAGCTAAAGTTGTTTTATCTCGATATTTTTGACCAACTAGTTGGATTTTACTAAAAAGATTATTCCTCTCGCCCTCATGGCCTCTGAGTCAATAGCCCATTCGGCCTTCGGCCTCATAGGCTACTGACCCAGAGCCCATTCGGGCTCGAGGAATAATTGTTAAATATTGATATTTACCTTGAATACAAAAGATAACTACTACTGATACGTCCAATCTCTACTCGAAAAAGTAAAGTTATATTATATTATCATAGAGTTATAATTTCATGATTTAATGAAACTTTACGAATGTAAGTCACTAAGGAACGACGAAATGCGCTCTGTTGTTTGTGGACCTAAAAGCATTATTTCCCTTTCATGCTACACACCTACTATGCACTACTATTCAATAATAAAAAAATGGTTCTCACTGAATCACAACCTTAATCGCATCTTCTAACCAACATCTTCCACACTTCCGCACCATTGGTCAGTACTACCTGAAAAGTTCCTTCTTGAAATAGACATGCGCAATAGGACGAAGAGTCTGTTTACTGACATGCGCAAAAGGAAGGAGGGCTCTGTTTACTGAAATCTTTCCTTGGTTACAAAACAAAGCAGCAAGCGGTGCACGCAATACATCAGCTTAGCAGTTTCTCGCGGTTTCTTAAAATATGCAATGACACGTACACTCGGGCGTACGTGCATTGGTTTGTATCCGCTTAGTCGTTGAAAGCTTCTACCGAACAATAAATAATGATTGAATTATCATCATGCATAAAATGGTCCCCTCAACAAAACAGCGAGCTATAAGCATATTTTATCTTCAGGTATATTTTCGTTTCTGAATTACTTTTAATTTAAACGGCTTTTTCGATATGGTCCAATAGTGGAAGATCTTGTCTGGTTGGAGCTAATTTACTGTAGGATAGTACTCAGTCAAATTTCGGGTATACAAATGGCACACTCTTTGTCAGGCTAAGAAAAAAAGAGAAACACGACATTACTGAATCCGTGCTACAGTCGTCATTAACTAAAGTGTTGAAAACATGAACTGAACTTTTGGATCAGTCGAGTGTTTAACTAACAGGACTCAAATAATACCAGAGTCGATGATACTTACTTACGCAGTAATTCCAATAAGAGCTTCCTTACTGGTAGATAAAACTCTTGCTCGAGGCAAGGGAAATCACCGGCTGCCGGGAAGTTTTTAATGTACCTCATGGCCTACACTGCAAAACAGTCCCAGCCAACAATTTTAATCAGAAACTTAAGTTATTTGTCTTTATGCTGCTATGTAGAGCAGGATGATAACGGTAATGGGGAATACAAGAAGTCCTACATACAAACGGAGAACCGGTGCCTCAAGATGGCTTTGATCAGTGATTGAGACCAATAAAACCTGAAAAGCTTGACTCTGCGGGATTTGCAGAAGATTTTTCTTTGCATTACAAATCTGTGCGACTAAAGAGTGGAGAACGTTAGTGAGAAAAGGCGTCTTTTTTTAATCTAGAACGGAACAAAATTTGCTCAGTCATTAAAAAAAAGGCCTCTGAGTGCTTTTCCGACACTAAGGTATATTGGACTGATCACTGACAGGGTTAGGGTATCAACAATGCATGATTAGAGAGGTTAAGCATCACCTTTACGTCAAACGGAAAAGGCGAATTTGTACCACATGACCAAGTTTCCCCTTTACTTATCGTTTACTGTTCATTATTTCAACACAACACGTGAAGCTTAAACTCCCTATTAACTAAACTTATAGATCCCTGAGTTATCAGATTTGGGCATGTTGTTAAAATATTTGTGAAAATGTTGTTCTTCTGTCCTGGCGAAGACATTGTCGTTGAGAAAATTTCAAAAGTCAGAGCAAATATTAAATGTTAAGTTCCACTATTACGCTCGAATCGCTGTTACACAGGGGCGGATCTAGGGGGAGGGTGCAGGGGGTGCGCACCCCCCCCTGAGATGACCTGCAGTTTTCTAATACAACTGGTATTCTGCAAAAAAAAAAACTATGTGGTTTATTGGTGTTGAAGTAGAGCAAGAGAAGAGTGCACCCCCTCCTAAAAAAAATCCTGGATCTGCCCCTGTTACATATATCCGAGAATACTAATCCCAGGAATCTTCTGCCGTGTTCGCTCACTACCAGGCAATTTGGGACGAAACATCAACTCAAACGAAGTAAAAGTTCTGATCAATGAAGACCACACCATCAAGTGTCAAGTTCAGGATGCCACTGGTAATTAAACAAAGTAAACCCTCCCTGAATAGGGAAGGCACTACGCCAGAACAAAACTGCAGGTGAAAATGATCTGCCTAAATGGCTAAGGAAGTTGGAGCGATTCGAACGAAATACGTGAATGTAAATTTATTATTTCTAAAACAGGTAATAAACATAAGCATATTAGCATTCTTAGGAAATTTAAGAGAGCCGGTTTCGTTTTCCCTTAGGCGGCTTAACGGGATTAACTGGCTACAGTACTCAGCTGACTCAGTTTTGTGAAGCCTCTGTTGGGGCTACACTAGTGAAGTAACACTAAAAAACGTTTCTATAAAAAAGGATGAATTCGGTCCCAGCCAAGAATTGAACAAGGAACTTTGAATAGTTATTTGTCTGTCAGCTATGTCTAGACAGATTGAGATTGAGGAACCGGTGCCTAAAGATGGCTTTAATCTGCTGGATTTGCAGAAGTTTTTTCTTTGAATTCAAAATCTGTGCGATCAATAGATGGACTACTTTAGTGGAAAATGGGAATTCTAAGTTTTTCTGTAACGAAAAAAGCATTAGCTGTCCTTTCCAGAACGCCCTGCGTCATGTTGGGTATATAGTTGTAATCATTACAATCAAGCTACGTTGCCAATATCAGATTCATTCCTTTATACTTGCATACGCAATGAGCGGTAAATTCCTTGCGAATGCTTTTTGCGAATGGAGTTCAGCTTTCTTTTTGAACTCAATAAAATGTCTTCACAGGACAATATTTTATCCGTTCAAAGTCTGAAAGATGTTTAAATCTGACCGTAGTCTAAATTGCTCTTCATTATACAATCAGTAAGTAATGGCAACGGCTAACAGATTCAGCTTTTACACAATTAATTCATTAAATATGTAATCAATTAACGAAAAGAATCTATGGTGTACGCTTGACCTGACTTCTATGTAAGGTGTATTGGACTGTTCCGAGGTTACGAGTATCAACAATAGACCACGGCACTTAACCGTCTTAACATTGACACTTTCCTTTTTTCATGAGAGAAAGGTTTTTTAAAACATTGAATATGTCGCCATGTTGACGAATTGCGTATAGTTTAGAAGCTTTAATTTACTTTGCCTCAACTGGATGTAACGATATTGGTAAAATAAACAGATTAAATCGGGGCAATGTTTCATGTGAGTGTATTCTGTTGTGGCTAGAGATCCTTCCTTATATTTATTTTTATATATAAATTTGCTATTAAATAAAGCTGTTTTGAGAAACATGAAACGGAAATTCAACAGAAAGTTACAATTATTCAATCAGTCATTCTTTTGCAGGAAATATAGTATCCTTATTAGTATGGAGGAAGTCAAAAATTAGTATGCAGGAAATCCAAATTAGTATGTAGCAAGTCCAAAGGGGCTTATCTTTGCTGAAGCATAACTACCGAACTATGTATGATTTGGTTTGGGTTGCAAACATGAAAGTTAGTCATCTTAAGTCGGAACCGCTAAAAATGTAGCTGTTCATTAATGACTGTCTAGTTCATTGGGTTAACATTGCCCATAACGCGTCTTTATTCGTTAAGGAATTTAACGTTAAAGAGGAATTTACTCAATAAATGACAACATCACAGCTGCTTATCAAACAACAACTCTCCCTGAGCATTATATCAAACGCTACAAACAACAAAAATGAACTTTGAAAACCTGTTAGGCTAACAAGTTTTCAAAAACCTCAAATGTAATCCGTTTTAATCTTCTTCAAGTTTGTCCATTTGTGCCTTCGTTTTGTACTTGTTTTTTTTACTCATACCTTCTTTGAATGTTTTCAACTCATACTTTAATATTTCACACAATTTGGTGGCAGCTCTCTTTGTTTGAATTTTGATAAATGTTGTGACGCAGCTCCTTAAAAAAAATTGCTTTACTTTGATTTTTAATTTTTTGCTTGATAAGGGTTGAGACCGACAGGCCGGCGCTCTTTGCAAAAAGTTCCAAAACATCCCCTCCCCTCCCCTCCCCTCCTCTCCTCTCCACCCAAAAAGGACCAACTATGTATGAGACAATAAACATGAAGAGTTGACTAAATAATTTTTATTAAATGGACGTTGTTTTTTATTTGGCTGCCTTCGGCAACGCCCAAATAAGTTCTTAGTAGCGTCATGTCAAAAAAACACAAAATGGCGGACGTATAACCAAGAGGAGGTTGCGCCGGCGTTACGTGTCCTGACACTTCAAGGTCTTTGGAAGGGGGGGGAACAATTTTGGGGACAACAGTGTTTTGGTCGATTTTTCTCTCTTAGCATGCTGAAAGTCACGTTTCATTTCAGTCAAGCGTGAAGCATCCGCAGTTTAGAAGTCCACATTTCTTGCTTGCGTATATCACCATGAATTTATGTGGCTTATTATAAAGAAATAAACTCACAAATAACATTTTAAAGTTCTACTTTCTTTAACCACGACTAGAATTTTTAAAATGGGGGACAATTTTGGCGCAGCATGACAAGTTGTTACTTAAACCGGCAGACCAATGTACCCTCATTTGGGGGGACTTGTTATTGACTTAAATTAAGCTTCTCATGGGGTGTATTTAAAAGTTTCAAAATGACGACAATTGTATTTTTGATCTATCTTTTAAACTCACCAATATAATTAAGCTCTTGCGTATAGGATGCAAAACAGGAATGATGAACATAATAAGCTTATTTGTCCTTTGGTCTAAGTGCTTCTGATACGGTGTGCGAAAGCAAAGTAAGATGTTGCTGAATAGTTATTTTGTCTTCGAATACTGAACCTGGAACATTGCATTAAACTCAGTTCACGAACATCAAGTATTAAATCACGTTAGCCGGCTCTGAGTAAGCCGTAGACACCCTGCACAGTGTATAAAAGGATATTGGACTGTCCAAGCTTTATAGACATTAGATTTTAAATTGACCATGCTACTAATCTATCATTACTTATTTGTTTGAAGCCAGTCTAATTCTCCATATCAATATGAACAGGTGTATGAAATAATTAATTTGCTGTCGTGAATCTGTGGTTCTGAAATAAGGTTTAAATTTGTTTAATGTGCTTTGCAAAAATACCCAGAAATACGTTGCATATTTCGAAAGAAATACCTTTTTAACGTGTATCAGGAATATCAGTAGTTTAAGGCAAAGGAAATACAGTAAAAAACTAGAATACAATTGGTTGGCCGGGTAAGTTTTGACTTAACAGTATTATACCTTTAAGGAACGTCAAATAGCTAAGAAGTAACAGACCCTTTAACGAAAAAGTTAACTCAAGCAAAACCTCCAAACTATTCGAGAATTGTTAAGATCATGATGAAATTGAGTAGTTTAGAGAGCCTTTTTACGTCACGAAAAAGATCTAAAATTTGATTGGACCCCGTGGCAACAGGGTTTTCAGAAGTTGTTTGTCATAAAAGTCACCCCCTATTCCTTAAGCTGTCGATATCTTGTGGTATTGCATCAACCAGGTGGTCTGAGTGTCTCAGCCAGGAAAAAAAAAGGTTAGTCAATTTTCGTTATGACTAAAAATGCTTAAAAATACAAAACACTTTATTTGGAGTAATTCTTTATTATAGCCGGTTTTTGGTTGCATGTATGACATCCCGGTCGCGGGAATGCAACTGCACGGGAGAACATATGTGACCCAGTCTGGCCAACACAAATTCTAACAGCGACAGCCGGGCAGAAACAAGCATGTTCTTAGATTTTTTGAGAAAAGGTTGGCTTAGCCCAAAGTAAGGAAATCGTATATAACTGAGTAAACGTAAGAAAAGAACTTCAGTATTTCAGGTTTGCTTTTCGGCCGCTGATTCTCACTGGATCATCAAATGAGTGCTTAGTGCCAAAGTAGTTGGAACTTGATACTGTTGGTAATCATGAATTAAAAAAGAAACTTGTATCAGTAATTCATTTACAGTGGTAAGGTATCTAAAGAAAAAAGTGGAGAATACACCCGGAAATTTAAGATCTAGGATCGCCCGCAGGCGACTCGACTTAATAATGAAAGCAAGAAAAACAAATCTGTCTATTTTTTGGATTCGTCTCATCATTGCTTTACTTCGGTCTTGCCAACAATGAAGACAGGATTAAAAAAACGTATATCTTGGTGGCAACACTAGCACCCGATGATTTCTACAGAGGGAGTTTACTGGAAATCACAGAGGCGTAACTAGGACAGACATATGTACAGTTTCCACGCGTGAACAATTGGGAAAACATCGCATTTTATTTTGAAAAATATCTGAAAGAAGTTAATGCGGAGGTACATGGGAGCTTGTTTTATTTTCAAACTTTCACCTGATTACTCACTTCCCTATCGATTCTCTCCTCTCTTTTTTTTTAAAAAAAACTTGCAAATACGCGAAGCGCTATGAACGAAAAAGCTGTGAGGCCTTTGGGTCCAAAGTCTCTCCATCCCTCTTAATAGTTAACGATCGTTAACGGACTTGAACAAGATGACACCTGCAAATCACGTGAAGAAAAAAAAAAAACGCCTGATCACAGGTTAGTAGCTTTCTCAATGGCTCACTGGATCTCAGTTATTTAACAATTACTGAGTGAGGCTGTGTATGATGTGAAGATTTATGTGTATGATGTGAAGACTTATGTGCTTTTCGGCCTCGGCGGATAACAGCCTCCGAGAATACTCATTCTCCAACGAATTTTTTTCATCATTACCAAAAGAAATAGGAAAAGAAATGAATAGCAATATTCTCAATTATACTTCTCAAGAGATAAGTGTGTCATGGCCAATGGAGGAAAGCGTTTTAGTTGGATATAGAGTACTAAAGTGATGGAAAACTCCATACAAACCCTTCTAATTTTTTCTTGGGTCGACCCCAAAAAAATTTAGAAGGGTTTGTATGGAGTTTTGTAAGCATAACTGGGCTACGATCTCAGAGACAATTTGCCCCCAACTGCTCATTTTTGGCAAGTAGGCCTCTTGAACATTGTTCTTTCAGAATATCCTGACAAATCCCATAATTTCAGAAATTTCATTTTTATGACGTCACACTCTAGTACTCTATAACCACATACTGCAGTCAGCATCGTCAGCGTAATTACCAAAGAGAGGAAATAAAAAAAATCTCGAGGCAACGAGAGCTGACCTGAAATACCTTCAAATTCGACTTTTACCTAGGAATAAACCTTACTCTATATCAAAGAACTGCAGTTGGTGTTTAATACCTCCTTAGGTTTTCATCAGAGAAACTCAAGCTGTACTCAGTTATGTCTTCAATTGATGAAACAGGATGTAGTGAGGCCTGTTCTTCAAGACTGCGCCTCAATCAAGCTATATCAACGGAAGAAAGTGTTGTGGAAATACCCAAGTCTGGTGAGATTGGAATTTAATGAGTGTGAAAGATAACGAGAGAAAAAAACAAATTATTCTTATTCTAGCAATCAGGAGTTTCGCTACTTGTAAGCACGTACGCACGTGCTGGGGGTACCTGAAAAAAGTCAAAGGTTCGTAAAACTTAACACAAAACCAAAAAAAACGACAAGGGAAATAAATGAGACATATCATGTTACTGTGATCCCTTAAAGAAGGCTAGCCTGCCAAGTTTTACAAAGAAAAGATAACAGGATATTTTAATTTTAACGTATAAAGCTAAATAATCATTAGCTCCGGAATATATCTGTATAATAAACATGTTTTATAATCTGGATAAACATTAATAACTTGCGAGGTCATTTTCCTTTTCCAGGCCAGTATCTTTGGGGCAAAATTAGCCAAGATACACGCAGTAAGACTAGCCTTAATAAGGGGTTTGTGGGATATATATAAATGCTTTGAAGTGTATACAGATTTATTTCTATTCAGTTTTCTATTCTTTTTTTGGACTTAAATGATTATCATTTAGTGTCTCCAATTAGCTTCTCCACCTCAATACCTAGACACTCAAATAAAGTTCATCTTTATTTGTATGTCCCGTACATGACAGACAGAGGACGATTTGCCAGACAGACTAGTCTGGGGGTTATTGCACATAAATAAAGCCACTGTTTATACACTGAAAAACCCCTTTGCCGTTTTTAAACGGCACAAGTCCCCCTAAATGCCGATTTTTAAAGAACGAAAGACTTCAATAGAAAGGTGGTAGAACTTTTGTTCCAATCACTTCGTTCCACACTTGGGCTCCAGTAATGAGGATACTGAGCATCCGTTGATGACTGAACAGGATATCATAGCGAGCCCTTTCCTCAGTTCTTATCTGCGGCTCAATCAAGCCATACCAACAGAAGAAAGTGTTGAAGAAATACCCAAGTCTGATAAGATTGGAATTTAACGTGAATGACAGACTTGAGGAAAGAACTACCACTTTTTTTCTGGTACCTCAGTGTACCCACGTATGCCCGCAAGTAGTCTAGCGTAAATTCTTTAACAACAATTTTTTTAAACAAAACACACCGTTCAGATCGGAAATGTCGGTTTTGGCCGAAGAAGCCACTTGATTGGATCACTAAACACGAATATTAGGGTGGGAAAAGGCGAGAACTACACAGTGATATCTCAAGGGGTTTTAAGGCCTGGGTCAAAGATGTGTTCTGAATATATAAATAAATGGCAGTATCTTTCGCTAGGAAACCTAGAACAAAATGAACTTTTCCCCAAAAGTAAATCTTGAGGTTTCCTTGTGCCTTAACGTTTAGATTATGGTCACGTGACGGAAACTGGCGAATTTACTTTGTTTCGATAAACAAATTGGTATTTCTGAAAGATGACAAACATACCTAACTTTCTACGTTTGGAATGAATGTACGCGAAGTTTAAAATTAAAGTTTTAAATAATTCAAGATTAAATTTGGGTATTTAAAATGATGTTTTCCCTCATAACATTTTATTGAAGTGCAATGGACGGTCATTCCAAACGTAAAGTGTTAGAAATATTTAATATGAATTACAAAAATGTTTTTTCCCGATTTCTTTCCTTAAACCGGCCACCAATTGGTCAATAATTTACGATTTTTAGCAAAATGGTCACGTGACATATCACGTGCCTTATTAACACAATGTTTGTACTTTAAAATGTTAAGGACGATGAGTTCTTTATGTGTGCCAAACTTTAATTCAGCGCCATCATCTATGCCAAAGATATAGCAAATAATTCATTTTCCACAAGCAAACGCCTTAGTCCCAGGCCTTAATCTATTTAGGTCTTTATTAATCACCTTCCTTGTCCCGCTTTTAGAATCAACAATGCCTCCAAGTGATGAAAATGTATGTGGAACTTCTCCTGTTGGGCTGCTGAATTACGCAATATCAGTCGACAGTTTGGAAATCCTACACGATTCGAACTCTGTTTCTAACATTGCACACTCCGCCGGTAAGACGTAAATATCATTATAAGTTTAAAAGTTGTGTGTTTAGTCCGCTCTGAAAACGCTTATGTGACAGCTGTGTTTGCAAAGTTTGATAATTACTAATAATTTGTTTAACAGTCTAAATTAGTACAAATTAGCGTCTTGAAGTCTCACCTCACGATTCGAGCTCTGTTTCTAAAAACGAGAAGTCCAAAGACCAGTGCAAAGCTGATTCAGAACAACGTGTATTGTTTTTCATAACAATATTTCGGCTGGTCATACCAGCCTTCTTCAGGTTTACAGATGTTACTGAACTTATGTAGGAATCACAATGTTATATAGATGGAGAATGTCGCAATAAAAAGTCGGTTTAAAGTGAGAGGCGGAAATGACGTACAACATAAAAACTGGAAAGGAAAAATACTAAGGATAGGGATTACAATAATTCGTCCCGGCCGTTTAGGCCATGAGGTTTAAGAGTCATGTCCTTATCTATCAATTGCGACTCCCTAGCCTTACGAACTGAGTCACGTGAAGAATGAATTTTCTCTAGTGAGATTAACTGCATGTCAGTATGAAAATGGTTAGAGTGAGAGAGAAAGTGTTCAGAAACAGTAGTGGGTTTAGATCAAGAGCCATAATAGGACTATATGGCTCTTGGTTTAGATTTAATGTTAGTTAAACGTAAAAGTGCCTAATTACCTGTTTTATCGAGAACAGCCTGGAAGACACGACAGCAACCTTTTTTTTCCTCTGAACTTTGATACTGTCCTTTAGAATTCCACTGAAAAAAAAATTTGCCAGCCTTTGACGAATTAAACGGGATGGAATAAGCGTGATAAAGTTTAATAAGGCAGCGCAAATTCAATTTTTAATTGACGTTTTCGTAGCCCGTCGTCGTCCTTGTTGCTTCGGTGGCAAAAAAAATGTTTTACATAGTTTATTTCATATTATCAGATTGATAACTTGCAAAAATAATTTCAGTCCTTTCGTTTTCATTCACTTGTTTTAAAACCTCTTTGTAAACTTTACAAGAATTTTCTTTTTAATCTGTTCCTTTGCTTGAGGCTTTTAAAGCCACGGCTTTCGTCACATGGTCTGTTGCTGAAAAAACGGTTGGATTTTTGACGGTAAAGTAATGGCGTTACTAACAACTTTTGTTTCTATTCTGAAGTAATTTTTCCCAGTGAGTTTTTTTAAGGCTTGTAGATAAGTTCCTGGTTTCAGCTTAGCCCCCTTCCGAAACACCCCCACTTTCAACCTCCAAGCTTGCTCCGTGGTCCCTGATATTCCTTTCACTCATAAAACTGCACTCCTCCTCTTTATTAAGATTATAGTAATTGTACCCTAGACAGATACAAAGAAGCATTAAGTAATTGTTGAGCGAATTTCTTTTTAGCATCACTACATTCTTTAAAAGACGAAAGGGCACAAAGTGAATCCCCTTTAGCCAGAACAGCATCGGCTGCCCCATTGCAGCCTTACGCTACTGTCTACAGTAGGCCTAATTCAAATCCAACTGCTGAGCCAGAGAAAACTACTAATATGGAAACTACAGGGAATGTGGACAAACACATTCCAACTGCAAATGTCTGCTATGGTGGGGACGTTGAATTAGGAGAAGCCGTTAACCTCAAGACAGGAAGGCAGCTCTTCCGTTGGAATCTGATCTTTAATCTCATCTTGTGGATCCTTGTTCCTCTTCCTATCTGGTTGCCTTTCGTCTCCCAAGAGATCTCGCTTTTTCTCCTTCCAAGCATTCAGGGGGCCTTTATCGTATTCTGGATTTGCGTCTGCTTGTTGGCCATAAGAACTACAGCGGTCATGTTTTGGAACAGAAAGACGGACTTCAAATCCAAGTGCGACCAGTTGATGAAGAAATGTAACAAGGATCCTGAAGCACAAACAGCTGAGAAGACACCGATCCAACACGTAGCAGTCTTGGCTTGTTATAAGGAGCCTGTGGATTTGATTGCTGCTTCAGTTCAAACTCTGGCCAATCAAACTGTTTCTTCCAGAGTAACCATGGTGGTGTCATTCGAGGAAAAAACTCCGAACCTGTGCAACAAACAGCAGGATTTGGCAAAACTCTTCGGATCACAATTCCGTGAACTTATTTTTGTTACGCACCCCTTCGGCATGGAAGGAGAGATCCCAGGAAAGTGTTCAAACAGCAACTGTGGCATTAGGACAAGTATAGCACACATGAAGAGAAAGGCTGGCAGTAACTTTGATCCGGATAGGATCCTTATAACAACTGGCGATGCAGACTCCAAATTTCATCCAAGATACATGGAAGCGCTGGAGTACAAATACGAGCGAGAATTCATTAAAACAAAAGATCTCGATAGAAAGATGGTAAACTGCTTGTTCCAGTCACCACTACTCTATAACTGGAATTTAGATGCAGCATCTGTTGTTACCAGATTGACTGGCATGTTGCGTGCATTCCTCATGATGGGAGCCATGATTCCATTTAATGTCAACACTATGAGCATATACAGCTTCTCAGCTTCTCTGTGCATGGCTGGGCAGTATATCCATCCTGCATACCAGATGGAAGATATAATCGCTCTCATAAGGTAAGATGAAGCAACGTACATACACAAAAAAGAGAACTGCACTCTTTTTGAACACCCCGTGTATAATCCGCTTAAGGAACACAACAATTACTTTTTTCCTGAACTTTATCCTCGGTAGTACATTTAAATCATGATTCGTGTTGCTATATTCTTTATATTGAGAATCGCTATGGCCGAGTGAGCATGGCTAGTATTAATCAACTGAGTCAAGAAAGGCAATTTACACCGAAAAAAGATTGAAAAGCTAACTCGCACGCTAGTCCTTCGTCAGAGCGAACCAAGGAATTGTAGGTAGTGTGGTTCATATATCGAGCGGCCGCGGAGCTGTCCTAGTTAATAGTGTGAACTGGTAACATAAAAAACAAGAATAATTTAGTTGAATAAAAAGCGTTTATTGATTCCGAGGAGATTTAGAGAACCGATCTGAGACATGAATTTTATTGCAGGTCACAAAGTTAGATTCTTAGCAGGGAAGGTCAATTTATGGTACTGTCATTGATCTGTCTTTTTCCTTTTTGTCCGATGACGTCATAGGTGGATGGGAGTCTGCAAGAGACGGCTTCGCATTGTAATGGTTCCCGTACCCACTCTTTCCGGTCCAACATCTGGAAGGGTGATTGAGGAGGAGTTGGAGGAATGGGCACGACAGGCGCGAAGATGGACTATTGGAGCTGCTGAGGTGTTTCACTACTTCATGGTCAAGTCAAACAATATTCCATTCTTTACTGCCTTGTCCTGGGGAATCACTTTCATCATCTATTATGGTAGTTACTTGTCTTTATTTATAATCATCATCTTCACTTTAACAAAATTCTGCAATTTGATTGGCTATCGGTAGCCCTGATTTCAGCATTAATAACAATACACCCTACATGAGGTTCAACAATGTAATAGGACAACACATCACGTGACTCTCTTTGTCCCGTTCTCGATTTTACGGAAGAAGCCGCCATACAAGGTTTTATTTTGAAACTAAAACTGATATCCCACATTTGGAGCGATTTTAATAAATTCGCTTAATTCTGTCCATTCCCTTTACAGGTATTATCCTGTGCTGCTCGTCACTCTACAGCGTTACGTTGGCGATCTCCGTTAACTTTCTGTTTGTGGAGGTTCCAGTCATCCTTGAGTGGGGAATGTTAGCTTTCCTTGTGTTCAACTACGCTGTCTTCGCCTTGATCTTCTTGTTGGATCGAGTCACAGTCAGGCTGACGGAGCCGAGAGTAAAGGAGAGGATCTCTTTTGTTAGAAATCTTTACCATTGGATCGTATCACCGTTTGTGCTGACGGCCTACTCCATAGTGGAACTGTACGCCCTACATGAGGTCATGGTACGGGGAAAGAAGGTGTGCAAGCACGGGGCAAGCAAAAAGGATGCTCTTGGTTCTAAATAAACAACAATTTCCTATTTTAAAATTTCATGCTTCTCTTCCCGAATTTAAGTATTTTTTGACGCATATTTTCGCAGTACAAGTTTTTTCATGGTCAGTAAATAGGTTTATCAACAGTATTTATCTACGCAATATTTATTATTAATTACAGCAGACAAACGTAAAATAACAACTTTGCAACCAATAACACGTTTCATAGCATTTTTAGCATCGAAGTAAATGTACCTATTTTATTTGTACTCATATAATTGGCTAAAAAAATCTTGCTCCATTTTCTCGGCCAATCAAAAGCAAGATCGTAGCCAATCATCACGCGGTTGCACGAGGTATTGTTCGTGTCAGTGGAATTAATTAATGAGCAAACTTGAATATTTCCTAGTTCATAAATTAATTTTATTTCAGACTTAACGGCATTTAGTGTGTTTAATTTAATATATTTTTTTTACATGTAAATATATTTAGTATTAATTTATAAGCGGAATTGTAAGGTAAAAAAGTGTTGAGGACAATAAAAGCGAGACCTGGCAAGTGCGCCATCTTTTTTTAATAACCTTTTTTAAACCAACTAAATAATGGTCAGTTCAGGTTCAGAAAGAGATTGCAAAGGCTTGACAACATATCACGTTAACACAAGATTGAAGATGAGATCTCTGACTACATGAAGCGGTTTATCTTTCCTTAACTTCTGTAAAGCTTTCTTGAAATTTTCCAACGGATGAATAGTTTGAATGGTGGCAGCTTAACTACTCTGGATACTGAGTCAAATCCAAGGTGAACACTCGGCTCACTGTGCAGTCTTTGTCAGGCTAGAAAACAAAAAGAAACGTCATTAATGAACGTCAGTAACTCAAGTGATGAAAACACGGGCTGAACTAGACTGTTCAAAATCCCCTACTTTTCCATAAGATCGTCGGCATGATACACACTTACGACCGAGTCAAGCCTGGAAATGAGTACCAAATCTACTTAGGGGACGGGGGACGGTAAACAGCGCCCAAATATTATCATCAGAGTAAATGCATACTAACTTCAGCAGTAATTCCAATAAGAGCTTCTGCCCTGGTATAAAACTCTTCTTTGAGGGAAATCACAATACACTGGAAATGTTTTTCAGTTTCGCTGATAATGTACCTGGCGACCTAAAAAGAAGTAGTATGTTAACATTGCAAAACGAATAAAATCTCGCCATGATGGTAAACAATAAACAGTTATTTTATAAGGAGGCGTCTACTGACATGATTTACAAAAACGCGTACTGCAAAATCCACGGTTAATTATACAAGTAGGGCACGCCTTCAACAGCCGCCTACTTGTTTTCACATAAGATCTCTGATCTAGCCGACAAACGAAGGCTCGAACGGATCCCGCCGACCTGACTCAACAAAAGTACTGGCGTATTACACAGTCAGTTACCACATATGTTTTACAGTCAAACCAGGTCAAGCGTTCCCGTCGCTAACAAACTAATTAATTCATTAATGGAAAATGATTTCGTTTGTTGATTCAATGATCCATTCATAAAATGAATAACCCAACAGTCAAATTGTACCTCGATTCAATAATCAAATGTTGATTTGGTTTATGAACAAAATCTACCTGTTCTTTATTCTTGTCTGTTGTGTTCAATCGTATTTGCTTCCTTTTTCCTGCCGTTTGCGATTGCGTTTTTCATTGCCTTTAATCAAAATAACAGCTAGAATAGACAGACCGCAAATGCAAAGAAACTGACAATGGCCGAGGATCGAAATCCACCAATCACCGCACATAACCTGACCTCAGTTTGACCGTCGTGTTTTCTAAGAGGTCAGTCCTAGGTCTGTTGCACTGATTACAACAAACTGGCGTACATGTAACAGTTTGTTTGGGTTTGAACTTCAGAACTCGCCAGCACTCGACTCTCAGAAAAATTCTGAGGTCAACTTGTGGAGAGAGTAGTTTTTCAAAAAACAGTAATCGAATCAACATTCGATTATGGAATCGAGGCTAAATATGAATATTGGATTGTTCATTTTATGAATGGATTATTGAATCAACAAACGAAATCATTTTTCCGTGAATGAATTCATTAGTTCGTTAGCGACGGGAACGCTTGACCTGGTTTGACTGTAAAAATAAGCTTCCTAGCTCTTGCATCTCAGTTGTCGGAGCTTTTAATGTACCTTATTGATGTTGGTGTTGTCAAGAGCGGCGTCTATTTCGTCCAGGACAAAAAACGGTGCTGGTTGAAAGCTGCAATAACATAAAATCAGTAGTCAAAAAAGTAACAAGGGCCATTTAAGATTCTTTTGCACTCAAAGTATGATAGTAACATTCCAAGCTCGTTTCTAACGCGATGAATGGTATAAGTTACATGTGACAATCATATTGTTATTATCTAGAACAAAACAGAGCTACTTATTTACCTGTGAATACTGAAGAGAAGAGCAAGTGCTGCTACAGTTTTTTCGCCACCAGATAAATTATCCATTGGTCGGAACCTGGGCATTTACACAGCACTAATTAGTAAAACTAAAGAGCTCTGCTTAATACTGTATAAACCAAAACTTAAAAAGTAGTACTAATATTCTGACCTTTTCCCGGGCGCTACACAGTTGTAATTTATTCCTCCAAGGTAGGGCTCCTAGAACGGCCAAAAAACAACTTTAAGAACAAAATTAACACAATTTATCCCCCCCACCATTAAAGAACCACCGGAACCTTAAGAACATGACCTCTCAGTGGTAAAAGGACGGTAGACACTGAACAGCGATATACTGTGTTTTATGCTTATTACTATCCTTGATCCGAACTTAAGGGTCTGTGATTAGTAAATATTGCATACCTCGGCATCTTCAGGACCAAGGAATGCTTGTGCGCTGGCATTGTTGGCAATGTCCTGAAAGAAAATAAAGGGACAAGAGGAGTATAAATAAAATTATACTTGAACCGGCCTTAAATAATAATGACGTAATAATATTTGCTTTAAACTTACTATCACTGTACTTGTACTACAACCCCAAGCCCGGTATGTGTTCTATATATTTCAAGAACATGGTATAATAATTTTCTGTGTGGTTTATATTGACCTGGTAATAAGAAATAATATGTTACGTTCAGTTTTTGGTGGCTTCTCTTAGTTTTATAGCGGAGCTCTCGCGCGCGAAGCGCGCGCAGGGAGCACTATAGGTAAGAAAATTAGGTAATCTATGCATCCAACAAATTTTGGTACTGAGAAAATCGTCCGTACCGGGTACGTCCACCCCTTCATGTAAGAAGGGATGAAATTTTGCATTTCAAGCACCCGCTCGTTTCGGCGGTAAATCGTATACCGTAAAATTCCGAAAATAAGCCCCGGGGTTATATTTTTCAAAGGGCCTTTGTGAGGGGCTTATTTTTGGAGGGGGCTTATCTTCGGAGGGAAATTTGCGTTTGAAAATCGATTGGGCTGGCTTATAGATGGAAGTAAATTTACCGTCTTTGCTTTGTTTTACTATATATTTGAGGGCATTTTTCCAAGTACAAGACCCCGGGGACCTTATATTTGGAGGGGCGATTTAACGGTGGGTTTTTTCCGTTACCGGTTTGGGGAGCTTACATTTGGAGGGGCTTATACATGGAGGGGCTTATTTTCGGAATTTTACGGTAGCTTTCCGGCCTTTTAGAGGTAAAAACAACAACAACAAATGTCGACTATTTCTTTCGACTTAATTTCAAGAGAAAGAGCTAGAGCGAGAGATAAAAACCAAAGGAGACCAATTTCGTTGGCAGAAAAACAAACAAAAATCATAGCGGCGGTGAGAAAAAGGGGAAATATTAGCCGCCAAAAAAGTGAAAATGAGGGGCAGCGAGAAAAAAGTGAACAGGTAGAACACATACATTTCCTCCATAAAACGTGTAACTGGAAAGTTTCTGGAAGTTTCGCGTTTTATTCGTTCAAAACAACGGCAAAGAAATGGACAAAAAAAGCGTGCAAAGTTGTTTTTTGCTAATTAGAAAAAAAGTGTGCTGCACGTGCAAAGTTTTTTTTTGGCTAATTAGACCTACTGATTGTTTTTTGGCTGTTTTCGTTTATATTTTGTTTAGTAAATTATAGATTTAACGAGAGCTTTTCTTTTAGCCCTGGCTAAATCTATATATTATATGTATATGTAAATACACGACAAACCTTGTAAATTTCATCTATTTTCGTTGAAATATGTTCAAACGCTGTCATGAAGAGTTCATATCTGGTGGTGAAAGAGACTGTCAGGGCTATGTAAAAGTATATTGCAGTTTAGTAAAATCCAACTAGTGGTCTATTATCAATGCTGCGTTCTGATTGGTTGAGCTACTACTAGGCTATATGTTATAGACCACTAGTAGCGAAAAGCGCGGGCTTTGAAAACCAAAACAATGGCGGCTGAATCACGTTTTACTAGCTAAAGTTGTTTTATCTCGATATTTTTGACCAACTAGTTGGATTTTACTAAAAAGATTATTCCTCTCGCCCTCATGGCCTCTGAGTCAATAGCCCATTCGGCCTTCGGCCTCATAGGCTACTGACCCAGAGCCCATTCGGGCTCGAGGAATAATTGTTAAATATTGATATTTACCTTGAATACAAAAGATAACTACTACTGATACGTCCAATCTCTACTCGAAAAAGTAAAGTTATATTATATTATCATAGAGTTATAATTTCATGATTTAATGAAACTTTACGAATGTAAGTCACTAAGGAACGACGAAATGCGCTCTGTTGTTTGTGGACCTAAAAGCATTATTTCCCTTTCATGCTACACACCTACTATGCACTACTATTCAATAATAAAAAAATGGTTCTCACTGAATCACAACCTTAATCGCATCTTCTAACCAACATCTTCCACACTTCCGCACCATTGGTCAGTACTACCTGAAAAGTTCCTTCTTGAAATAGACATGCGCAATAGGACGAAGAGTCTGTTTACTGACATGCGCAAAAGGAAGGAGGGCTCTGTTTACTGAAATCTTTCCTTGGTTACAAAACAAAGCAGCAAGCGGTGCACGCAATACATCAGCTTAGCAGTTTCTCGCGGTTTCTTAAAATATGCAATGACACGTACACTCGGGCGTACGTGCATTGGTTTGTATCCGCTTAGTCGTTGAAAGCTTCTACCGAACAATAAATAATGATTGAATTATCATCATGCATAAAATGGTCCCCTCAACAAAACAGCGAGCTATAAGCATATTTTATCTTCAGGTATATTTTCGTTTCTGAATTACTTTTAATTTAAACGGCTTTTTCGATATGGTCCAATAGTGGAAGATCTTGTCTGGTTGGAGCTAATTTACTGTAGGATAGTACTCAGTCAAATTTCGGGTATACAAATGGCACACTCTTTGTCAGGCTAAGAAAAAAAGAGAAACACGACATTACTGAATCCGTGCTACAGTCGTCATTAACTAAAGTGTTGAAAACATGAACTGAACTTTTGGATCAGTCGAGTGTTTAACTAACAGGACTCAAATAATACCAGAGTCGATGATACTTACTTACGCAGTAATTCCAATAAGAGCTTCCTTACTGGTAGATAAAACTCTTGCTCGAGGCAAGGGAAATCACCGGCTGCCGGGAAGTTTTTAATGTACCTCATGGCCTACACTGCAAAACAGTCCCAGCCAACAATTTTAATCAGAAACTTAAGTTATTTGTCTTTATGCTGCTATGTAGAGCAGGATGATAACGGTAATGGGGAATACAAGAAGTCCTACATACAAACGGAGAACCGGTGCCTCAAGATGGCTTTGATCAGTGATTGAGACCAATAAAACCTGAAAAGCTTGACTCTGCGGGATTTGCAGAAGATTTTTCTTTGCATTACAAATCTGTGCGACTAAAGAGTGGAGAACGTTAGTGAGAAAAGGCGTCTTTTTTTAATCTAGAACGGAACAAAATTTGCTCAGTCATTAAAAAAAAGGCCTCTGAGTGCTTTTCCGACACTAAGGTATATTGGACTGATCACTGACAGGGTTAGGGTATCAACAATGCATGATTAGAGAGGTTAAGCATCACCTTTACGTCAAACGGAAAAGGCGAATTTGTACCACATGACCAAGTTTCCCCTTTACTTATCGTTTACTGTTCATTATTTCAACACAACACGTGAAGCTTAAACTCCCTATTAACTAAACTTATAGATCCCTGAGTTATCAGATTTGGGCATGTTGTTAAAATATTTGTGAAAATGTTGTTCTTCTGTCCTGGCGAAGACATTGTCGTTGAGAAAATTTCAAAAGTCAGAGCAAATATTAAATGTTAAGTTCCACTATTACGCTCGAATCGCTGTTACACAGGGGCGGATCTAGGGGGAGGGTGCAGGGGGTGCGCACCCCCCCCCCTGAGATGACCTGCAGTTTTCTAATACAACTGGTATTCTGCAAAAAAAAAAAACTATGTGGTTTATTGGTGTTGAAGTAGAGCAAGAGAAGAGTGCACCCCCTCCTAAAAAAAATCCTGGATCTGCCCCTGTTACATATATCCGAGAATACTAATCCCAGGAATCTTCTGCCGTGTTCGCTCACTACCAGGCAATTTGGGACGAAACATCAACTCAAACGAAGTAAAAGTTCTGATCAATGAAGACCACACCATCAAGTGTCAAGTTCAGGATGCCACTGGTAATTAAACAAAGTAAACCCTCCCTGAATAGGGAAGGCACTACGCCAGAACAAAACTGCAGGTGAAAATGATCTGCCTAAATGGCTAAGGAAGTTGGAGCGATTCGAACGAAATACGTGAATGTAAATTTATTATTTCTAAAACAGGTAATAAACATAAGCATATTAGCATTCTTAGGAAATTTAAGAGAGCCGGTTTCGTTTTCCCTTAGGCGGCTTAACGGGATTAACTGGCTACAGTACTCAGCTGACTCAGTTTTGTGAAGCCTCTGTTGGGGCTACACTAGTGAAGTAACACTAAAAAACGTTTCTATAAAAAAGGATGAATTCGGTCCCAGCCAAGAATTGAACAAGGAACTTTGAATAGTTATTTGTCTGTCAGCTATGTCTAGACAGATTGAGATTGAGGAACCGGTGCCTAAAGATGGCTTTAATCTGCTGGATTTGCAGAAGTTTTTTCTTTGAATTCAAAATCTGTGCGATCAATAGATGGACTACTTTAGTGGAAAATGGGAATTCTAAGTTTTTCTGTAACGAAAAAAGCATTAGCTGTCCTTTCCAGAACGCCCTGCGTCATGTTGGGTATATAGTTGTAATCATTACAATCAAGCTACGTTGCCAATATCAGATTCATTCCTTTATACTTGCATACGCAATGAGCGGTAAATTCCTTGCGAATGCTTTTTGCGAATGGAGTTCAGCTTTCTTTTTGAACTCAATAAAATGTCTTCACAGGACAATATTTTATCCGTTCAAAGTCTGAAAGATGTTTAAATCTGACCGTAGTCTAAATTGCTCTTCATTATACAATCAGTAAGTAATGGCAACGGCTAACAGATTCAGCTTTTACACAATTAATTCATTAAATATGTAATCAATTAACGAAAAGAATCTATGGTGTACGCTTGACCTGACTTCTATGTAAGGTGTATTGGACTGTTCCGAGGTTACGAGTATCAACAATAGACCACGGCACTTAACCGTCTTAACATTGACACTTTCCTTTTTTCATGAGAGAAAGGTTTTTTAAAACATTGAATATGTCGCCATGTTGACGAATTGCGTATAGTTTAGAAGCTTTAATTTACTTTGCCTCAACTGGATGTAACGATATTGGTAAAATAAACAGATTAAATCGGGGCAATGTTTCATGTGAGTGTATTCTGTTGTGGCTAGAGATCCTTCCTTATATTTATTTTTATATATAAATTTGCTATTAAATAAAGCTGTTTTGAGAAACATGAAACGGAAATTCAACAGAAAGTTACAATTATTCAATCAGTCATTCTTTTGCAGGAAATATAGTATCCTTATTAGTATGGAGGAAGTCAAAAATTAGTATGCAGGAAATCCAAATTAGTATGTAGCAAGTCCGAAGGGGCTTATCTTTGCTGAAGCATAACTACCGAACTATGTATGATTTGGTTTGGGTTGCAAACATGAAAGTTAGTCATCTTAAGTCGGAACCGCTAAAAATGTAGCTGTTCATTAATGACTGTCTAGTTCATTGGGTTAACATTGCCCATAACGCGTCTTTATTCGTTAAGGAATTTAACGTTAAAGAGGAATTTACTCAATAAATGACAACATCACAGCTGCTTATCAAACAACAACTCTCCCTGAGCATTATATCAAACGCTACAAACAACAAAAATGAACTTTGAAAACCTGTTAGGCTAACAAGTTTTCAAAAACCTCAAATGTAATCCGTTTTAATCTTCTTCAAGTTTGTCCATCTGTGCCTTCGTTTTGTACTTGTTTTTTTTACTCATACCTTCTTTGAATGTTTTCAACTCATACTTTAATATTTCACACAATTTGGTGGCAGCTCTCTTTGTTTGAATTTTGATAAATGTTGTGACGCAGCTCCTTAAAAAAAATTGCTTTACTTTGATTTTTAATTTTTTGCTTGATAAGGGTTGAGACCGACAGGCCGGCGCTCTTTGCAAAAAGTTCCAAAACATCCCCTCCCCTCCCCTCCCCTCCTCTCCTCTCCACCCAAAAAGGACCAACTATGTATGAGACAATAAACATGAAGAGTTGACTAAATAATTTTTATTAAATGGACGTTGTTTTTTATTTGGCTGCCTTCGGCAACGCCCAAATAAGTTCTTAGTAGCGTCATGTCAAAAAAACACAAAATGGCGGACGTATAACCAAGAGGGGGTTGCGCCGGCGTTACGTGTCCTGACACTTCAAGGTCTTTGGAAGGGGGGGGAACAATTTTGGGGACAACAGTGTTTTGGTCGATTTTTCTCTCTTAGCATGCTGAAAGTCACGTTTCATTTCAGTCAAGCGTGAAGCATCCGCAGTTTAGAAGTCCACATTTCTTGCTTGCGTATATCACCATGAATTTATGTGGCTTATTATAAAGAAATAAACTCACAAATAACATTTTAAAGTTCTACTTTCTTTAACCACGACTAGAATTTTTAAAATGGGGGACAATTTTGGCGCAGCATGACAAGTTGTTACTTAAACCGGCAGACCAATGTACCCTCATTTGGGGGGACTTGTTATTGACTTAAATTAAGCTTCTCATGGGGTGTATTTAAAAGTTTCAAAATGACGACAATTGTATTTTTGATCTATCTTTTAAACTCACCAATATAATTAAGCTCTTGCGTATAGGATGCAAAACAGGAATGATGAACATAATAAGCTTATTTGTCCTTTGGTCTAAGTGCTTCTGATACGGTGTGCGAAAGCAAAGTAAGATGTTGCTGAATAGTTATTTTGTCTTCGAATACTGAACCTGGAACATTGCATTAAACTCAGTTCACGAACATCAAGTATTAAATCACGTTAGCCGGCTCTGAGTAAGCCGTAGACACCCTGCACAGTGTATAAAAGGATATTGGACTGTCCAAGCTTTATAGACATTAGATTTTAAATTGACCATGCTACTAATCTATCATTACTTATTTGTTTGAAGCCAGTCTAATTCTCCATATCAATATGAACAGGTGTATGAAATAATTAATTTGCTGTCGTGAATCTGTGGTTCTGAAATAAGGTTTAAATTTGTTTAATGTGCTTTGCAAAAATACCCAGAAATACGTTGCATATTTCGAAAGAAATACCTTTTTAACGTGTATCAGGAATATCAGTAGTTTAAGGCAAAGGAAATACAGTAAAAAACTAGAATACAATTGGTTGGCCGGGTAAGTTTTGACTTAACAGTATTATACCTTTAAGGAACGTCAAATAGCTAAGAAGTAACAGACCCTTTAACGAAAAAGTTAACTCAAGCAAAACCTCCAAACTATTCGAGAATTGTTAAGATCATGATGAAATTGAGTAGTTTAGAGAGCCTTTTTACGTCACGAAAAAGATCTAAAATTTGATTGGACCCCGTGGCAACAGGGTTTTCAGAAGTTGTTTGTCATAAAAGTCACCCCCTATTCCTTAAGCTGTCGATATCTTGTGGTATTGCATCAACCAGGTGGTCTGAGTGTCTCAGCCAGGAAAAAAAAAGGTTAGTCAATTTTCGTTATGACTAAAAATGCTTAAAAATACAAAACACTTTATTTGGAGTAATTCTTTATTATAGCCGGTTTTTGGTTGCATGTATGACATCCCGGTCGCGGGAATGCAACTGCACGGGAGAACATATGTGACCCAGTCTGGCCAACACAAATTCTAACAGCGACAGCCGGGCAGAAACAAGCATGTTCTTAGATTTTTTGAGAAAAGGTTGGCTTAGCCCAAAGTAAGGAAATCGTATATAACTGAGTAAACGTAAGAAAAGAACTTCAGTATTTCAGGTTTGCTTTTCGGCCGCTGATTCTCACTGGATCATCAAATGAGTGCTTAGTGCCAAAGTAGTTGGAACTTGATACTGTTGGTAATCATGAATTAAAAAAGAAACTTGTATCAGTAATTCATTTACAGTGGTAAGGTATCTAAAGAAAAAAGTGGAGAATACACCCGGAAATTTAAGATCTAGGATCGCCCGCAGGCGACTCGACTTAATAATGAAAGCAAGAAAAACAAATCTGTCTATTTTTTGGATTCGTCTCATCATTGCTTTACTTCGGTCTTGCCAACAATGAAGACAGGATTAAAAAAACGTATATCTTGGTGGCAACACTAGCACCCGATGATTTCTACAGAGGGAGTTTACTGGAAATCACAGAGGCGTAACTAGGACAGACATATGTACAGTTTCCACGCGTGAACAATTGGGAAAACATCGCATTTTATTTTGAAAAATATCTGAAAGAAGTTAATGCGGAGGTACATGGGAGCTTGTTTTATTTTCAAACTTTCACCTGATTACTCACTTCCCTATCGATTCTCTCCTCTCTTTTTTTTAAAAAAAACTTGCAAATACGCGAAGCGCTATGAACGAAAAAGCTGTGAGGCCTTTGGGTCCAAAGTCTCTCCATCCCTCTTAATAGTTAACGATCGTTAACGGACTTGAACAAGATGACACCTGCAAATCACGTGAAGAAAAAAAAAAAACGCCTGATCACAGGTTAGTAGCTTTCTCAATGGCTCACTGGATCTCAGTTATTTAACAATTACTGAGTGAGGCTGTGTATGATGTGAAGATTTATGTGTATGATGTGAAGACTTATGTGCTTTTCGGCCTCGGCGGATAACAGCCTCCGAGAATACTCATTCTCCAACGAATTTTTTTCATCATTACCAAAAGAAATAGGAAAAGAAATGAATAGCAATATTCTCAATTATACTTCTCAAGAGATAAGTGTGTCATGGCCAATGGAGGAAAGCGTTTTAGTTGGATATAGAGTACTAAAGTGATGGAAAACTCCATACAAACCCTTCTAATTTTTTCTTGGGTCGACCCCAAAAAAATTTAGAAGGGTTTGTATGGAGTTTTGTAAGCATAACTGGGCTACGATCTCAGAGACAATTTGCCCCCAACTGCTCATTTTTGGCAAGTAGGCCTCTTGAACATTGTTCTTTCAGAATATCCTGACAAATCCCATAATTTCAGAAATTTCATTTTTATGACGTCACACTCTAGTACTCTATAACCACATACTACAGTCAGCATCGTCAGCGTAATTACCAAAGAGAGGAAATAAAAAAAATCTCGAGGCAACGAGAGCTGACCTGAAATACCTTCAAATTCGACTTTTACCTAGGAATAAACCTTACTCTATATCAAAGAACTGCAGTTGGTGTTTAATACCTCCTTAGGTTTTCATCAGAGAAACTCAAGCTGTACTCAGTTATGTCTTCAATTGATGAAACAGGATGTAGTGAGGCCTGTTCTTCAAGACTGCGCCTCAATCAAGCTATATCAACGGAAGAAAGTGTTGTGGAAATACCCAAGTCTGGTGAGATTGGAATTTAATGAGTGTGAAAGATAACGAGAGAAAAAAACAAATTATTCTTATTCTAGCAATCAGGAGTTTCGCTACTTGTAAGCACGTACGCACGTGCTGGGGGTACCTGAAAAAAGTCAAAGGTTCGTAAAACTTAACACAAAACCAAAAAAAACGACAAGGGAAATAAATGAGACATATCATGTTACTGTGATCCCTTAAAGAAGGCTAGCCTGCCAAGTTTTACAAAGAAAAGATAACAGGATATTTTAATTTTAACGTATAAAGCTAAATAATCATTAGCTCCGGAATATATCTGTATAATAAACATGTTTTATAATCTGGATAAACATTAATAACTTGCGAGGTCATTTTCCTTTTCCAGGCCAGTATCTTTGGGGCAAAATTAGCCAAGATACACGCAGTAAGACTAGCCTTAATAAGGGGTTTGTGGGATATATATAAATGCTTTGAAGTGTATACAGATTTATTTCTATTCAGTTTTCTATTCTTTTTTTGGACTTAAATGATTATCATTTAGTGTCTCCAATTAGCTTCTCCACCTCAATACCTAGACACTCAAATAAAGTTCATCTTTATTTGTATGTCCCGTACATGACAGACAGAGGACGATTTGCCAGACAGACTAGTCTGGGGGTTATTGCACATAAATAAAGCCACTGTTTATACACTGAAAAACCCCTTTGCCGTTTTTAAACGGCACAAGTCCCCCTAAATGCCGATTTTTAAAGAACGAAAGACTTCAATAGAAAGGTGGTAGAACTTTTGTTCCAATCACTTCGTTCCACACTTGGGCTCCAGTAATGAGGATACTGAGCATCCGTTGATGACTGAACAGGATATCATAGCGAGCCCTTTCCTCAGTTCTTATCTGCGGCTCAATCAAGCCATACCAACAGAAGAAAGTGTTGAAGAAATACCCAAGTCTGATAAGATTGGAATTTAACGTGAATGACAGACTTGAGGAAAGAACTACCACTTTTTTTCTGGTACCTCAGTGTACCCACGTATGCCCGCAAGTAGTCTAGCGTAAATTCTTTAACAACAATTTTTTTAAACAAAACACACCGTTCAGATCGGAAATGTCGGTTTTGGCCGAAGAAGCCACTTGATTGGATCACTAAACACGAATATTAGGGTGGGAAAAGGCGAGAACTACACAGTGATATCTCAAGGGGTTTTAAGGCCTGGGTCAAAGATGTGTTCTGAATATATAAATAAATGGCAGTATCTTTCGCTAGGAAACCTAGAACAAAATGAACTTTTCCCCAAAAGTAAATCTTGAGGTTTCCTTGTGCCTTAACGTTTAGATTATGGTCACGTGACGGAAACTGGCGAATTTACTTTGTTTCGATAAACAAATTGGTATTTCTGAAAGATGACAAACATACCTAACTTTCTACGTTTGGAATGAATGTACGCGAAGTTTAAAATTAAAGTTTTAAATAATTCAAGATTAAATTTGGGTATTTAAAATGATGTTTTCCCTCATAACATTTTATTGAAGTGCAATGGACGGTCATTCCAAACGTAAAGTGTTAGAAATATTTAATATGAATTACAAAAATGTTTTTTCCCGATTTCTTTCCTTAAACCGGCCACCAATTGGTCAATAATTTACGATTTTTAGCAAAATGGTCACGTGACATATCACGTGCCTTATTAACACAATGTTTGTACTTTAAAATGTTAAGGACGATGAGTTCTTTATGTGTGCCAAACTTTAATTCAGCGCCATCATCTATGCCAAAGATATAGCAAATAATTCATTTTCCACAAGCAAACGCCTTAGTCCCAGGCCTTAATCTATTTAGGTCTTTATTAATCACCTTCCTTGTCCCGCTTTTAGAATCAACAATGCCTCCAAGTGATGAAAATGTATGTGGAACTTCTCCTGTTGGGCTGCTGAATTACGCAATATCAGTCGACAGTTTGGAAATCCTACACGATTCGAACTCTGTTTCTAACATTGCACACTCCGCCGGTAAGACGTAAATATCATTATAAGTTTAAAAGTTGTGTGTTTAGTCCGCTCTGAAAACGCTTATGTGACAGCTGTGTTTGCAAAGTTTGATAATTACTAATAATTTGTTTAACAGTCTAAATTAGTACAAATTAGCGTCTTGAAGTCTCACCTCACGATTCGAGCTCTGTTTCTAAAAACGAGAAGTCCAAAGACCAGTGCAAAGCTGATTCAGAACAACGTGTATTGTTTTTCATAACAATATTTCGGCTGGTCATACCAGCCTTCTTCAGGTTTACAGATGTTACTGAACTTATGTAGGAATCACAATGTTATATAGATGGAGAATGTCGCAATAAAAAGTCGGTTTAAAGTGAGAGGCGGAAATGACGTACAACATAAAAACTGGAAAGGAAAAATACTAAGGATAGGGATTACAATAATTCGTCCCGGCCGTTTAGGCCATGAGGTTTAAGAGTCATGTCCTTATCTATCAATTGCGACTCCCTAGCCTTACGAACTGAGTCACGTGAAGAATGAATTTTCTCTAGTGAGATTAACTGCATGTCAGTATGAAAATGGTTAGAGTGAGAGAGAAAGTGTTCAGAAACAGTAGTGGGTTTAGATCAAGAGCCATAATAGGACTATATGGCTCTTGGTTTAGATTTAATGTTAGTTAAACGTAAAAGTGCCTAATTACCTGTTTTATCGAGAACAGCCTGGAAGACACGACAGCAACCTTTTTTTTCCTCTGAACTTTGATACTGTCCTTTAGAATTCCACTGAAAAAAAAATTTGCCAGCCTTTGACGAATTAAACGGGATGGAATAAGCGTGATAAAGTTTAATAAGGCAGCGCAAATTCAATTTTTAATTGACGTTTTCGTAGCCCGTCGTCGTCCTTGTTGCTTCGGTGGCAAAAAAAATGTTTTACATAGTTTATTTCATATTATCAGATTGATAACTTGCAAAAATAATTTCAGTCCTTTCGTTTTCATTCACTTGTTTTAAAACCTCTTTGTAAACTTTACAAGAATTTTCTTTTTAATCTGTTCCTTTGCTTGAGGCTTTTAAAGCCACGGCTTTCGTCACATGGTCTGTTGCTGAAAAAACGGTTGGATTTTTGACGGTAAAGTAATGGCGTTACTAACAACTTTTGTTTCTATTCTGAAGTAATTTTTCCCAGTGAGTTTTTTTAAGGCTTGTAGATAAGTTCCTGGTTTCAGCTTAGCCCCCTTCCGAAACACCCCCACTTTCAACCTCCAAGCTTGCTCCGTGGTCCCTGATATTCCTTTCACTCATAAAACTGCACTCCTCCTCTTTATTAAGATTATAGTAATTGTACCCTAGACAGATACAAAGAAGCATTAAGTAATTGTTGAGCGAATTTCTTTTTAGCATCACTACATTCTTTAAAAGACGAAAGGGCACAAAGTGAATCCCCTTTAGCCAGAACAGCATCGGCTGCCCCATTGCAGCCTTACGCTACTGTCTACAGTAGGCCTAATTCAAATCCAACTGCTGAGCCAGAGAAAACTACTAATATGGAAACTACAGGGAATTTGGACAAACACATTCCAACTGCAAATGTCTGCTATGGTGGGGACGTTGAATTAGGAGAAGCCGTTAACCTCAAGACAGGAAGGCAGCTCTTCCGTTGGAATCTGATCTTTAATCTCATCTTGTGGATCCTTGTTCCTCTTCCTATCTGGTTGCCTTTCGTCTCCCAAGAGATCTCGCTTTTTCTCCTTCCAAGCATTCAGGGGGCCTTTATCGTATTCTGGATTTGCGTCTGCTTGTTGGCCATAAGAACTACAGCGGTCATGTTTTGGAACAGAAAGACGGACTTCAAATCCAAGTGCGACCAGTTGATGAAGAAATGTAACAAGGATCCTGAAGCACAAACAGCTGAGAAGACACCGATCCAACACGTAGCAGTCTTGGCTTGTTATAAGGAGCCTGTGGATTTGATTGCTGCTTCAGTTCAAACTCTGGCCAATCAAACTGTTTCTTCCAGAGTAACCATGGTGGTGTCATTCGAGGAAAAAACTCCGAACCTGTGCAACAAACAGCAGGATTTGGCAAAACTCTTCGGATCACAATTCCGTGAACTTATTTTTGTTACGCACCCCTTCGGCATGGAAGGAGAGATCCCAGGAAAGTGTTCAAACAGCAACTGTGGCATTAGGACAAGTATAGCACACATGAAGAGAAAGGCTGGCAGTAACTTTGATCCGGATAGGATCCTTATAACAACTGGCGATGCAGACTCCAAATTTCATCCAAGATACATGGAAGCGCTGGAGTACAAATACGAGCGAGAATTCATTAAAACAAAAGATCTCGATAGAAAGATGGTAAACTGCTTGTTCCAGTCACCACTACTCTATAACTGGAATTTAGATGCAGCATCTGTTGTTACCAGATTGACTGGCATGTTGCGTGCATTCCTCATGATGGGAGCCATGATTCCATTTAATGTCAACACTATGAGCATATACAGCTTCTCAGCTTCTCTGTGCATGGCTGGGCAGTATATCCATCCTGCATACCAGATGGAAGATATAATCGCTCTCATAAGGTAAGATGAAGCAACGTACATACACAAAAAAGAGAACTGCACTCTTTTTGAACACCCCGTGTATAATCCGCTTAAGGAACACAACAATTACTTTTTTCCTGAACTTTATCCTCGGTAGTACATTTAAATCATGATTCGTGTTGCTATATTCTTTATATTGAGAATAGCTATGGCCGAGTGAGCATGGCTAGTATTAATCAACTGAGTCAAGAAAGGCAATTTACACCGAAAAAAGATTGAAAAGCTAACTCGCACGCTAGTCCTTCGTCAGAGCGAACCAAGGAATTGTAGGTAGTGTGGTTCATATATCGAGCGGCCGCGGAGCTGTCCTAGTTAATAGTGTGAACTGGTAACATAAAAAACAAGAATAATTTAGTTGAATAAAAAGCGTTTATTGATTCCGAGGAGATTTAGAGAACCGATCTGAGACATGAATTTTATTGCAGGTCACAAAGTTAGATTCTTAGCAGGGAAGGTCAATTTATGGTACTGTCATTGATCTGTCTTTTTCCTTTTTGTCCGATGACGTCATAGGTGGATGGGAGTCTGCAAGAGACGGCTTCGCATTGTAATGGTTCCCGTACCCACTCTTTCCGGTCCAACATCTGGAAGGGTGATTGAGGAGGAGTTGGAGGAATGGGCACGACAGGCGCGAAGATGGACTATTGGAGCTGCTGAGGTGTTTCACTACTTCATGGTCAAGTCAAACAATATTCCATTCTTTACTGCCTTGTCCTGGGGAATCACTTTCATCATCTATTATGGTAGTTACTTGTCTTTATTTATAATCATCATCTTCACTTTAACAAAATTCTGCAATTTGATTGGCTATCGGTAGCCCTGATTTCAGCATTAATAACAATACACCCTACATGAGGTTCAACAATGTAATAGGACAACACATCACGTGACTCTCTTTGTCCCGTTCTCGATTTTACGGAAGAAGCCGCCATACAAGGTTTTATTTTGAAACTAAAACTGATATCCCACATTTGGAGCGATTTTAATAAATTCGCTTAATTCTGTCCATTCCCTTTACAGGTATTATCCTGTGCTGCTCGTCACTCTACAGCGTTACGTTGGCGATCTCCGTTAACTTTCTGTTTGTGGAGGTTCCAGTCATCCTTGAGTGGGGAATGTTAGCTTTCCTTGTGTTCAACTACGCTGTCTTCGCCTTGATCTTCTTGTTGGATCGAGTCACAGTCAGGCTGACGGAGCCGAGAGTAAAGGAGAGGATCTCTTTTGTTAGAAATCTTTACCATTGGATCGTATCACCGTTTGTGCTGACGGCCTACTCCATAGTGGAACTGTACGCCCTACATGAGGTCATGGTACGGGGAAAGAAGGTGTGCAAGCACGGGGCAAGCAAAAAGGATGCTCTTGGTTCTAAATAAACAACAATTTCCTATTTTAAAATTTCATGCTTCTCTTCCCGAATTTAAGTATTTTTTGACGCATATTTTCGCAGTACAAGTTTTTTCATGGTCAGTAAATAGGTTTATCAACAGTATTTATCTACGCAATATTTATTATTAATTACAGCAGACAAACGTAAAATAACAACTTTGCAACCAATAACACGTTTCATAGCATTTTTAGCATCGAAGTAAATGTACCTATTTTATTTGTACTCATATAATTGGCTAAAAAAATCTTGCTCCATTTTCTCGGCCAATCAAAAGCAAGATCGTAGCCAATCATCACGCGGTTGCACGAGGTATTGTTCGTGTCAGTGGAATTAATTAATGAGCAAACTTGAATATTTCCTAGTTCATAAATTAATTTTATTTCAGACTTAACGGCATTTAGTGTGTTTAATTTAATATATTTTTTTTACATGTAAATATATTTAGTATTAATTTATAAGCGGAATTGTAAGGTAAAAAAGTGTTGAGGACAATAAAAGCGAGACCTGGCAAGTGCGCCATCTTTTTTTAATAACCTTTTTTAAACCAACTAAATAATGGTCAGTTCAGGTTCAGAAAGAGATTGCAAAGGCTTGACAACATATCACGTTAACACAAGATTGAAGATGAGATCTCTGACTACATGAAGCGGTTTATCTTTCCTTAACTTCTGTAAAGCTTTCTTGAAATTTTCCAACGGATGAATAGTTTGAATGGTGGCAGCCTAACTACTCTGGATACTGAGTCAAATCCAAGGTGAACACTCGGCTCACTGTGCAGTCTTTGTCAGGCTAGAAAACAAAAAGAAACGTCATTAATGAACGTCAGTAACTCAAGTGATGAAAACACGGGCTGAACTAGACTGTTCAAAATCCCCTACTTTTTCATAAGATCGTCGGCATGATACACACTTACGACCGAGTCAAGCCTGGAAATGAGTACCAAATCTACTTAGGGGACGGGGGACGGTAAACAGCGCCCAAATATTATCATCAGAGTAAATGCATACTAACTTCAGCAGTAATTCCAATAAGAGCTTCTGCCCTGGTATAAAACTCTTCTTTGAGGGAAATCACAATACACTGGAAATGTTTTTCAGTTTCGCTGATAATGTACCTGGCGACCTAAAAAGAAGTAGTATGTTAACATTGCAAAACGAATAAAATCTCGCCATGATGGTAAACAATAAACAGTTATTTTATAAGGAGGCGTCTACTGACATGATTTACAAAAACGCGTACTGCAAAATCCACGGTTAATTATACAAGTAGGGCACGCCTTCAACAGCCGCCTACTTGTTTTCACATAAGATCTCTGATCTAGCCGACAAACGAAGGCTCGAACGGATCCCGCCGACCTGACTCAACAAAAGTACTGGCGTATTACACAGTCAGTTACCACATATGTTTTACAGTCAAACCAGGTCAAGCGTTCCCGTCGCTAACAAACTAATTAATTCATTAATGGAAAATGATTTCGTTTGTTGATTCAATGATCCATTCATAAAATGAATAACCCAACAGTCAAATTGTACCTCGATTCAATAATCAAATGTTGATTTGGTTTATGAACAAAATCTACCTGTTCTTTATTCTTGTCTGTTGTGTTCAATCGTATTTGCTTCCTTTTTCCTGCCGTTTGCGATTGCGTTTTTCATTGCCTTTAATCAAAATAACAGCTAGAATAGACAGACCGCAAATGCAAAGAAACTGACAATGGCCGAGGATCGAAATCCACCAATCACCGCACATAACCTGACCTCAGTTTGACCGTCGTGTTTTCTAAGAGGTCAGTCCTAGGTCTGTTGCACTGATTACAACAAACTGGCGTACATGTAACAGTTTGTTTGGGTTTGAACTTCAGAACTCGCCAGCACTCGACTCTCAGAAAAATTCTGAGGTCAACTTGTGGAGAGAGTAGTTTTTCAAAAAACAGTAATCGAATCAACATTCGATTATGGAATCGAGGCTAAATATGAATATTGGATTGTTCATTTTATGAATGGATTATTGAATCAACAAACGAAATCATTTTTCCGTGAATGAATTCATTAGTTCGTTAGCGACGGGAACGCTTGACCTGGTTTGACTGTAAAAATAAGCTTCCTAGCTCTTGCATCTCAGTTGTCGGAGCTTTTAATGTACCTTATTGATGTTGGTGTTGTCAAGAGCGGCGTCTATTTCGTCCAGGACAAAAAACGGTGCTGGTTGAAAGCTGCAATAACATAAAATCAGTAGTCAAAAAAGTAACAAGGGCCATTTAAGATTCTTTTGCACTCAAAGTATGATAGTAACATTCCAAGCTCGTTTCTAACGCGATGAATGGTATAAGTTACATGTGACAATCATATTGTTATTATCTAGAACAAAACAGAGCTACTTATTTACCTGTGAATACTGAAGAGAAGAGCAAGTGCTGCTACAGTTTTTTCGCCACCAGATAAATTATCCATTGGTCGGAACCTGGGCATTTACACAGCACTAATTAGTAAAACTAAAGAGCTCTGCTTAATACTGTATAAACCAAAACTTAAAAAGTAGTACTAATATTCTGACCTTTTCCCGGGCGCTACACAGTTGTAATTTATTCCTCCAAGGTAGGGCTCCTAGAACGGCCAAAAAACAACTTTAAGAACAAAATTAACACAATTTATCCCCCCCACCATTAAAGAACCACCGGAACCTTAAGAACATGACCTCTCAGTGGTAAAAGGACGGTAGACACTGAACAGCGATATACTGTGTTTTATGCTTATTACTATCCTTGATCCGAACTTAAGGGTCTGTGATTAGTAAATATTGCATACCTCGGCATCTTCAGGACCAAGGAATGCTTGTGCGCTGGCATTGTTGGCAATGTCCTGAAAGAAAATAAAGGGACAAGAGGAGTATAAATAAAATTATACTTGAACCGGCCTTAAATAATAATGACGTAATAATATTTGCTTTAAACTTCCTATCACTGTACTTGTACTACAACCCCAAGCCCGGTATGTGTTCTGTATATTTCAAGAACATGGTATAGTAATTTTTGTGCGGTTTATATTGACCTGGTAATAAGAAATAATATGTTACGTTCAGTTTTTGGTGTCTTCGCTTAGTTTTATAGCGGAGCACCACGGGTAAGAAAATTAGGTAATCTATGCATCCAACAAATTTTGGTACTGAGAAAATCGTCCGTACCGGGTACGTCCCCCTATTCATGTAAGAAGAGATCAAATTTTGCATTTCAAGCACCCGCTCGTTTCGGCGGTAAATCGCATACCGTAAAATTCCGAAAATAAGCCCCGGGGCTTATATTTTTCAAAGGGCCTTTATGAGGGGCTTATTTTTAGCGGGGCTTATCTTCGGATGGAAATTTGCGTTTGAAAATCGATTGGGCTGGCTTATAGGTGGAAGTAAATTTACCGTTTTTGCTTTGTTTTACTTTGTATTTGAGGACAATTTTCCAAGTACAAGCCCCCGGGGAGCTTATATTTGGAGGGGCGATTTAACGGAGGGTTTTATGCATTACCGGTTTGGGGGGCTTACATTTGGAGGGGCTTATACATGGAGGGGCTTATTTTCGGAATTTTACCGTAGCTTCCCGGTGTTTTAGAGATAAAAACAACAACAACAAATGCCGACTCTTTCTTTCGACTTAATCTCAATGTCTGCATTAACGTGGATAACAGAGAAAGAGCTAGAGCGAGAGATAAAAACCAAAGGAGACCAATTTCGTTGGAAGAAAAACAAAAAAAATTCATAGCGGCGGTGAGAAAAAGGGGAAATATTAGCCGCCAACAAGGTGAAAATGAGCGGCAGCGAAAAAAAAGTGAACATGTAGAACACATACATTTCCTCCATAAACCGTGTAACTGGGAAGTTTCTGGAAGTTTCACGTTTTATTCAAAACAACGGCAAAGAAATGTACAAAAAAGCGTGCAAAGTTGTTTTTTGCTAATTAGAAAAAAGTGTGCTGCCGGTGCAACGTTTTTTTTTTGGCTAATTAGACCTCCGATTTTTTTTGTCTGTTTTCGTTTATAATTTGTTTAGTAAATGATAGATTTAACGAGAGCTTCGCTTTTAGCCCTGGCTAAATCTATATATTATATGTATATGTAAATACACGACAAACCTTGTAAATTTCATCTATTTTCGTTGAAACATGTTCAAACGCTGTCATGAAGAGTTCATATCTGGTGGTGAAAGAGACTGTCAGGGCTATGTAAAAGTATATTGCAGTTTAGTAAAATCCAACTAGTGGTCTATTATCAATGCTGCGTTCTGATTGGTTGAACTACTACTAGGCTATATGTTAAAGCCCACTAGCAGCGAAAAGCGCCAGCTTTGAAAACCAAAAACAATGGCGGCTGAATCACGTTTCGCTAGCTAAAGTTGTTTTGTTGCGATATTTTTGACCAACTAGTTGGATTTTACTAAAACAGTTATTCCTCTCGTCCTCATGGCCTCTGAGTCAATAGCCCATTTGGCCTTCCGCCTCATAGGCTATTGACCCAGAGCCCATTCGGGCTCGAGGAATAAAAATATTGTTAAATATTGATCTTTACATTGAATACAAAAGATAACTACTACTGATACGTCCAATCTCTACTCAAAAAAGTAAAGTTATATTATATTATCATAGAGTTATAATTTTATGATTTAATGAAACTTTTTTGCCCCATTTAATAATTACGCAAAAAATAAATACTTGTGAGGCAATGTATCATAATAACAAGGCAAGACTAAAAACGAAAAATCTGTTTCTTCTGTGAAAACAAGTTTCATAAATTAAGTTAATACAAAAAATAGACAGAAAAGGCAAGGATCGGCAAGTAAGATTTTGTTAAAATCAACTACACAGAAAAAATACCTTTCCTTCTTGACTGTTTCAAATTCAATCTTTGCCTTCCTTGCTTTGTTTCTTGCTTGCTCAAACTCTGCACTCGTTTCTTGGAAACGGCTACTCACACCATCAAGCCTGAATGACAAAATAAATAAAGGTCAGAACTGAGTAGAGATATTAAATATTCATCTAAAATATAATCATCAATGGATGGAAATCCTCTTTTGTAGGTGTGCAGAGGACATAAAGGGAAACAAGTAATGTTGAAAAATCGCAACATTCGATTGATAGTTATTCTCTGACTGTACAGCGAGTTCCTCTTGAAGGAGTAAAATTATTGTTACAATCATTGTAAATGCTTTCTCCTGACAACTTAGATCTTTTGGCTACGAAAATGTTTTAGGCAAACACTCTGAAGCATTAGGCCATTTGCATAATGGCCTCATTTTTCTACTACTACCAGAATCCTTCAGGGTTTTGCTTTCTTGTGCAAAATTTGGGCTTTTGTTATTTCAACCTCAATGGGATTAACAAATTTAAATATGAAAGAAAACACGAAATGAATTCTGGTCTCAGTAGTAAAAAAGCCGTAATCGTACAAATGGCCTATTCCATGAAAGCTCTGAGCAATGCAAAGCAATTTTTTGTCTCCAACGTTCTTTAAGATGTCTACTAAAAAGAAGTGTTCTTACTTTTCAAGTGCCTTCATGTTGGGAGCTTGAATCCTTTGTAAAGTTGTCTGCAGTTTATTCACCTTGTTTGTAAGCTCATTCATCATGTTGCGAATTTCAGCAGGGTCTTCAAGCTGACAATAAAATAATAATAATGAAAAATAACAATAATGATAATGATAACAATTATAATATAAACTTTCTTTTGCATCGAATTCTAAAATGAAACCTTTCCTGGATAGTTTAAAATGTCATAAAGGTTTATTGGTGAGTAATTTACAAAGCAAAGCAAATACCATTTGGCTTCAACAAAACTCCAGATGCACTAGTCAGAATCTAAATAACAGGCCATTTCCGAGTTCCAAAAATTCTCCCTTTTAAAACAAGACTAAGTACAAAACATTTGTGAGAATGAGTTTTATTTGCATAAGAATAAAACAATCATTTTCATATCAATGGCTTTGCACTTAGCAGCCTTGGTTTGAAACAGAGGCTTGAGGCATCTTGGACATAGACTATTCTAATGGATTTTGGAGGTATGTTCTCACCTGCTTTAATCCTCTACTGAGTGATGAATAATCAATGACCAGGTTAGCCTCTCTCTCATATGTTATTTTTGCTCCCTGCAAATAGAATGTGCAGGGTCAAGAATATAATGTAGTAATAATAATGAAGTGAAAGATAAGGCAAAGGCCACTTGGATGGGGTGTTAGGCTATGAGCAAGATGTTTTGTTTTTAGAAGAAACAGAAGTAGGGATCAGAGCTTGACTGCGGGTAACATCCTACAGTGTGATAATGTATCACAGATAAATCTTCTCCGGACCGTTTCTATAAGATATGTTTGGTGATGAAAAATGGAGAACTTGTGTTTTGATAATAGGGCTTATATGATATGCTCCTTTAAACAAGCATGTAACAGTGAACAAAACAAGCAGAATTATCATAAAACATTAAAATCATGGCCTTGATTAATAAAGAACTTCTCCCCATTAGAACCTTAGAAATGTACGGATGACAGTTTGGAGAATCAGCTTATAGGTAGCCTGAGTATCACTAATCAGGTGTTCCTTAGTGGTCCGAGGGGGAGGGTGGAAAGAGATAAGGGAAGAAGAGAGAGAAAGAAGAGGTTTCTCCCCCTTAGCAGTATCCCCTTTTGCTTCTCTCTTCCTCCTTTTCCCCAGAAACGTCTGACAATCAGGCTAGCTAATTGATCTAAGAGTGTTTTATAACTGGGTTACAAGGCTCTGCACCTGTGTGCTTGTGCTGTCGACATCCATTGAAGATGATTCAGTCTGGTCTTGGCTGGATGTTTCAGGTTGACTGGATGATGGTTCACCAAGATCAATATCATTCATTCCACCCTTCTTAAATGGAAGGAAGATATCTTCCATCTGTATGATAATCAGAAAAGAAAGAAGAACAAAGTTAAAGCATTTTCCATGCTGTGTGGAAGCTGTTCAGCAACAAAACACTACACTAGATTATATGCTCAAAGACCCTTTTGGAAAGAGCCTTAACTCACTAACCCTAACCTAAGGGCCATAAGTTTAAAAGACTACAAATTGCACTGATAAAGTTTGACTATACTAAAGTCTTATGGTCAGTCAAAAGAGCTATCTGTTGAATTAATCATTGAAAGGTTTACCTTGCAAGACTTCAGTAGACTATGACGATCAGCTCTCTTTTGTTCAAGCTGGGTCTCCTGAAAAACATCCAATGAAATGGAGAAAATGAACAAAAATGGATAACTACATAAATGGAGACTGACTATTCAAATATTGACTTTTCAGACAACTTCTAGTAACATGATAACCAATCTCACAAAGAAAGTTTTACAACTCAATTGTAAAACGCAGTTAATGGAGCGTGACGCCCTCAATCAACAACATGTAACGCAGTGTTATGCTATAGCCCTTATCAAATCTCGTAGAAGTTTACTCGTGGTGGGTAAAACTACTGGGTAGTACGTAAAATCACGGCTATAGCTGGGAAACTACTGATACAATAGCAATCCTTGTTTTTTGTTGCAGTTGAGGCTAGTTTCTGATGTATCGCTCGTTTTGTATGGCTAGTAAAAATAATTTTCCTCATGCATATCTCGTGGAGCACTTTAGGTGCACGTTCTGTTCTGTAGTACAGTATTTTTCATTGGCTTACCTTGTGATAGCACTCGGACTATAAAAGGCCTAGTAAAAGTCCTGTGCCTCATTCCGAGCTGTATTGCGAAGTTGGTTACTTCAACCGTCCTAAAGTTTTGTAATTCCCACCCTTCCCTCCCTTTGGAGGCTTTGTTGCGGTTCCCAATAAACACGGGCTCACCGCTTTCTTTCGCTTTCGGTTTAAGTCTCACGGCGACTTCCCCAAGCTTTGATTTTAACGCAAACTTTTATATTTGACTGTATTCCAGCACGTGCCGGCGGAGTCGGCTCGTAGTGCTGATAAGATAAAGTTCCCAGAACAAAATATTTGCCTACACCGTTCCATTAAGTTGCACGATGCTGGCCGGAGGTTTCAGCTCGTAGTGCCGTGGAGTGTTAGGCCGTATTAAGTTTGTTTCTTTCGGACCTACCTGAACTTGTCCGATCCGGCGCGTGTAAATTAGCGCCGGGGAGATAAGTAAGGCTTTATGGTCACGCTATGGAAGTCGTCCACCACGCCAATCGCGGAGCGGTGTTCCCCCCATTACGCCATCTGTTTGTTGTCTTATTTTATTACAGTTATTGTAAAGTCTAGCGAAAGGAACTACGACATTAACTAAAATATAAAATGATAGTTCTGTGGATTTTGACTGACTGTCAACTTATGCAGTACTTATACCATCAGTTACAGATATGTATGCAGTTTATTTTGTTATATTGTATGTACCAAGAAATAAAAGGAAAAAATCTTCATGTACCATTGCAGTCATTTGTTTCTGATGAGCTGTTACGTCCTTCACACATTGCATCACATCCTTCTTCACTTCTCGGATTTCTTGTTCCTGAGTTAAAAATAAGGCAAAGCATAAAGCTTCAATCTTGTGATTAAACAGGTCTGAAGATATAAATTACAGTAACAAAACATGTTGCAAATTACATTTACAATAATGACCAGAGCACAGATAGCTAAGTAATTAACTAGTAAGACATTCGTGTAATAGACTGGCTATATGTTGTCAAACCTTCTCATCAATCTCTGACTTCTTGCTTGATTTCTCCAAGTGCAATTTTTGCAGTTCACTATCAACCTGATTGATTATCTGCAAGTTATACAGCAAAATATCTGTCAGAACTTTTGTAAAATAAGTTCTTATGAGCAAAAAAAAAAAAAAAAAAGAAGGAAATTTAAGATATAAATAATAATATACACATGTTGGCATAATAAATGATGTAAAAAAAAAATGATCTTAATGAATTAAGACCACTGTCTTGGTAACCCAAATAGTATTGTTTTAAAGCATATGTGGTATGATGAATTATATTCAAAAATTCCTGCAAATAGAGTTTATTAGAGAGCATAGATGAATGATTACACACTATCTTTGTCAATCAGCCAAGAAAAGTGCAAAATTTTGCTGTTTTCAAATCAAAATGCTCCATTGATTTAGTAGACTTCAGTTTGATACTTTAATTAGTAATGTCTTCCATAGTACCGGTAACAACAGTAACAATAATTATTATTCTTTACTAACCTAATGCCAGGGACAATATTTAAGTGTTAGAATGACATAATCTTCCTGTTTTGTTCGTTTAGTAACTACAATTTGAAGCTTGCCACTATGTTAGACCTGCCTTAAGTTTTTCTTTCTCCTCTGCTTCGAGTTTTAAACACTCTTCCTTATCTGCAGCCCGACTGTCTTTAAGTTTCTTCAGTTGACCTGAAAGCAACTGATCACTTAGCAAATCTTTACAAAGAATAGTTATTAGCATCCAGTTACTTTTTCTAGTAATATCCAGGTGTTAAGAATTTAAGATAAAATTGTCAAAAATGAATTTAGTCATTTGTCTGGTCTATGTGCCTGTTGGTGAGAATGCCTTCCTTTTTAATTTTTTTTTATATTACCATCCAAGAATGAAAAAAAAAAGTTTCAATTATTAGGTACTGTATTGGTCAAAAGGTTACAAAAGTGGACAAACTATTTTAAGACGTTTGTGTAAAAGTTATGTTATATGCAAAATAACAAAATATGCCCTCAAAAAAGTAATCATGGCACTTACCTTTAGTATCTCTACCCCTTTCATAATCCAACTATAAAAACAAGACAATAGATCCTTAAGATAATACCATGAATACTACCCTAAACTACCTTAATAACTTGAGTATAAGCTGCATCTTTTTGCATAGATTTTAGGCCCAAAATCATGAGTGGCTTATCTACAAGAACATCTCTTCTGGTCAGTTTGGTGTCAGAAAAAGGACAGAAAACATAGTAAAAAATATGAAAGAATGAACACTACTGACTTGAGCTTTAACATTCCAGAGAAGGAATAACTTGAGAGTTCATTGACGTATTTAATCAAGCAACAACAAATATGCAGCTAACACTGAATTTACCAAAAACTTGAATTACACTCATGAAGCTTAGCACTAAAATTAAAAACCTTCATCATTTTTTAAGTGTTTTTTTTTTTCAAAATCAGGATTGAAAGTTGGGGGGGTGACTTATCCACCCATGCATACGGCTTATACATGAGTGTTAAATCAGTTTGGTAGATTGAACAAATGTGTAGAGTCACATTTCTTTCTAACCTGATTCATTAAGCGGGACTCCTGGTTAGAAAACTCCAGACGGCGTTGAGCTCTCTCTTGCTGGGACCTCAGTTGTCTTTCTTCATATTGCCTTGAAAAGATAAAAACACAATATCAGTTACAGGTTCTGTTCTATGTAGATGGTTCCAGGCAAGGAACAAGGGTGAGACATTATTCTATTTATTTTTAATAATGCTGCATCTACTATTTGACTTCAATGGTCCTTGACTCTTTATGTAGCCATAGGAAGGGTTGAAAACCTCAATAACCATTATTCCCATTCTCCCTGTCTTGTAAATAAACCCTCACTTTCTTCTATTGATCTCATTCCCCACAACATTATACAGCACTGGAATTACATTTCACAATTAAGACAGTGAAATCATTTCCAATAGGGAACACAACAAAGTCAGATTTGTAACATTCTCTGTGTAGAAAGATGATCTAAATCTGTATGTATACCTTATGTTCTCTACACCAATTTGATCACAGAATTCTCTGAATACCTGTAAAAAAGTGCTTTGGTGAAAACGTTTTATAAAGTTAATCATGCTGCTTTCCTGTCACTGTTTGGCCATAAAGAACCAAACAACCATTTATACATTGAACAGTATGCCGTCTCCAGCTTGGAAAGTTCAGACAAGCACAGAAAGCAAAATTTGCTTTTCATCCTCCCCCCCAGGGCTCTTTCCTTGCTTTTTTACCTACTTTTTTCAAGTTTTTGGTTAAAATTTTAGGATCATAGCATTGGAAGGAAGGAGGTGCAGCTGGGTGTCAGAAAAAGATTATCATTGGACTTTTTGGGTCAACTTTTCATGGTTTTACACATTTTTCTCCGGCCCATTAGACTGAACCTTTCTAATTTGATTCTGCTTTCAGAGATCTTTTCCCCCTGCACAAGTTAAAATTAATTTCAAAATCGTCTATGAAAACACATGACATCACAACCAGCAAAAGGGACAATGATCTGCGTGGGGTGTTATGGGTGGTTCAGCGGTGAATGAGTTAAATCTGGAATCAAAATAACTAAATTGGAGAGTATGGCATCACTTGGATATCTGCAAGTAGTTTGTTATGTTATATCTTTAAATAATAAAAAAAAGGAAAGGAAGAAATAGAGACAAGGGTGTATTACTGGTTCTCAAACTTGTGTTGGTTGGTTGCCCATTATGTTATTTAAAGAGAAGTTCGTATTAACCACTCCTGACTAGCAAATTAAGGTTTTATTAGGTTAAGGTTAAGATCAGTCCCTGTGTCACCATATGAATTAACTTACCTGATCCTCTACTCTGTTCATTCTTTTCTCTGTGTTGGTGATTGCTATGCTTCTTTCTTCCATTGATTTTCGCAACTCATCCCTCTTTGGCTGAAATGTCCACAACACGCATCACTTAAAAAGTCCAATAGAAATTATGGCATACAGGAAATTGCATTGCCCGAGTGATAAACCTGAACAAGCTGTTTTACTATCAAAGTGATAAACAGTGAACTTCATAATGTTTTTTAACTGTACTAGTGCTTAACTACACTGTAATAATATCAGGGTATCGTGTTAGGTGAACTCATGACTTGCACAGACAAAAATTAATTTTAACATTTAAATGGTTTGGTTATTGACATAACTAATTTTGCCTACCTTAGATTAAGCAATATTAGAAATTTCTGAAAAAATGGACTTAAAAAATTCCTAACTAAATACATTGTTTTTGAAAAAAATGAAAAATACCTCCAAGCTTCTCAGTTCTTTTTCAATGAAGTCAAGGTCCTTAGAGATGGCAGTCAATGATTGCTTCTCCTAAGACAAACAAAAAGTAATGTATGCAATGCTGCTTAATTCACCAGATCCAATTGTAAATGGAACATACTTTCTTTACATGGTAACTACTTAAAAAAGCTTCACTCTCTTACTCTGGCATTTTGTTATCACTTGTAAAAGGAAGTATGGAAGGTAGTTGAGGGTACAGGTGTAGTAACTGCATCCTCATACAAAACTGTAGGTTTGAAGAACAACTCATCTTTGTGGGGAAAAAACACTACAGTACAAAAAGCAAACTCACTGTGGTTTCTTTGTCCTTGTGAGAGTACCTCAGTCGATTCCGAAGCCCATCAATTTGAGACTTCAAGTTTTGTAGTTGTGGTTCTTTTCTACGATGCTTTGATAGCTCTTTCAACTCAGCCAAGAAGCTGTCTCGTTTACGTTTCAGTGCATCAACTTGCTTTTCATCCCATCGTCTGGCTTTGGCCTTCAGATCACTGGTTGAAAATTATGAAAAAATTGTAAAATGTTGAAAACTTTATTGCCTAGTTTACATGACACTCAAACACTTGGATCTAGTAAAAATAGCTTTAATGGTGTATAATAATAACAATATATGGAGGAAATCTCTGTGTAAGTGAAAAAGTGCTCTGCTCTTAAACAACATAATATATATTATTTAACATAAATATAAGTTTAAGAACAGAATTTGATCATTGATTTACCTTACTCCCCCTTTAATGATCCCAGACTTTTGAAACAGCGTTCCATCTAAGGAAACTGTCTTCTTTCTTTCAGCTCCTGAAAATGCTAACTGTCTAGCATCCTCCATTCGGTCACAAACAAGAGCATTAGCACAAGCATACTGTAGGGCTTTCTGCCAAAAGAGAATGATATATTCCTTCAGCAATACATCATGGGTATATTGTTTCATATCAGATTGGAAAAAAGACAGTGAAGGATGGTTATTTTGTAAAAAAATTCTTCAAAATAAAAAGTTATTGTGCCATTACCAGTAACACCACAGGACAATGTCAATGTAAAGCATATTAAGATGTATAACAGTTTAAGTAAACTTAATAGTCACAACCCTATATGGTACACTTAATAGAACTAGTTGTTATACCTTGATAACTGCTGGTTCAAATTTGATCACATCAATGACTAACTTAGCCGAACCAGCGCTCTGCCGGTACTTCTCTTGAACAGGTTTGACCTGAAGGGAATCCAGTGGAAGGAACGTCTCTGGATCAGCCCGCTGTAATAAAATGAACAAGATAAAAAATAATTATATTTTCAATATTTTTGACAATTAATTTTGAGCCCCCCCTTCCCCCCCCTGCCCTGCCCACACACACACACACCTAATTTTGATTTTATGTTACCTTTGGATCTCATGCAGACACACACAATCAAACAATTGAGCTGTTGCTTTTGTAACAAGAAAATGATCATAAATATGTTGGATCTACACGTAGCAAATCAAACCTGTTCTTTAAGGTACTGAATGCAATCTCTTCCAGTTTTCTCTGTATCCACAACAATGGCATCCATGTTTCTCCCAAGAACCCTGGTTATGGCCAGGGTATACCTGAAAAAAAAAAGGCATCATTATAAATTAAAAATTTGTCAATTAATAAACAACTCTTAAATATAATTTTTCAAAAATGACGAAAAAAATCGACAATTTTATTGACTGTTTTACGATAATTATTGAAAAAGAATCAAATAGTAATATTCTTGCTTGTCACACTTTTGTGGTTCCTCAGCTCCTAACCAAGTGCCAGCTCAAAACATAGCTAAGTGACAAATAAACATTACAGTAGAACTTCCGTACCTCGAACTCGGATAACTCATACTCCTCGTTAACTCGAACTAAGTCCCATTTTCCTTGGATTTCATCCCACATTTCAGTCATTTTTACTCAGATAACTCGAATTCCCTCCTAACTCAAATTAAATTTCCTTTCACTTGATCAAAATTTCACTGAAATTTCGCCCGACAACTCAAATTCTGGCTCTTGTTACCCCACTCGGATTCCATCCCGTTAGTTTTTCTTGTTGTAGGTAAAAACAAGAGCCCCTATTATGACTCTTGGTAAAACACTAAAACTAACACTACCAGAATTTGATTGTAGTTGGTGCAACAAACAGATCGCATTTTATCATAAAAATGCATAATCATTTCACCATTTTTCATGAAAATTATAAGTAAATATGCACTAGCTATACACACTGAATTGCCGAAAAATCAGTAACTATTAATCATTAAAGCAGACAATTGATCCCGATAACCCGAACTCCCGCTAACTTGAACTGTTTTTCTTTTCCATTCAGAGTTCAATTTACCAGGGTTCCACTGTATTATTGTAGCAAAAGTCAAGTTCTGTTAACATTTTGTATAAATTAACTTATTGACTTTGAGAGAGGATGGATATTATTTTTCTTGACTAAAACTGCTGGTTGATGACTCACTTTTTGTGCACTGGTTCACATAGCTCTATGAGCCGTCCATAAACTCCCGGAAAGAGTCTCTTCATACTCTCCAGCACTTCCTGTTTTTTCTGATGTCGTGCATTCTCATGTTTGTCTACCTTAGCTTCGCTCAGTTCAACCTGCACCTCCTCCAACAGCTTGCATAGTTCAGAGTGACGAGAGTTGGCATTACTAATAAAGACATATTAAGAAGCAAAGACAGAGAAAATCAATGAAAGTAAATATATACGGTTAACTATAAGCCTAGGAATATATTTTGTTGTTTGTTTCAACACATACTTGATTTCTGTGTCTAGTGCATCATGTTCTTGCTGCAATTTCTCCACTTGCTCATGATTTGATCTGAAAAATAAAAAATATGCTCACTAGGACCTTACTAAAAAAAAGCATTATATTAACAACAACAACAACACTATGATTATAATATCAAAAAAAGAGAGAATTAAACATATTGCATGTAAACAAACACTTACTTTTTGCAGTATTTAATATTTACTACACTGGTATATTGCCCATACTGAAAGAGTCATAATGAACACAACAAACTCTACCTCTAATCTTACAGTGAAACGTTTTATATACAGATATACCTCTTGTTACCTCTAATTAATTATCATTTGCCTGTACCATTAAAATACACTGCACTTGAGCAATATAATATTCCGTAGAGAAATGTGCCAGTTACGTCCAGGCTTTTACCATGACTTGAAGAAGGAAGCTATTTTGCTTGAGTAGACAGTAATCAAACAAAATAGGAAAAGTACAAAGTATACAGCTGTACCTGATATAATCATCAAGTTTCTCCATTCTCTCCTCTAACTGTTTCCTAGTACATAAAAATATAATACTTGCTCTTTATTTTGAATAACACCAACAACGACTTTAACAATTATTAAAACAAAAGAATGTCACTAGTGCGAGGGTTTGGATATCACTTACATGTTGATACATTGCACGTTGTATTGTATTTTATTTTACAGCAACGGACTTTCAATAATACTCTCAAACGATTAAAAGTTATGCACAAACCTTTGATCTATCTTGTGTTTCTGCTGAGACAATAAACTTATTTCTCTCTGCTTCAGTTGATCAAGAGTTTTCTGCTCCGCATTCTGCTCTCGGACAATCTATAAGAGACGAACAAGCCAATAATAAAATTTATTAATGATTCTTTATTTTTATGTTGTTTATTTAAATATTAACCTTCAGTTTTAAGGTTATGCCTGATAATTTTTGAGTACACATACATACCTTGTCAAGCTCTAACTTAACTGCAGCAGTTTCCCTTCCAGCCTCCTCCTTCAAGGCATTATACTGTTCAAGCTATTCAAAGAAATACACACATTAAATCATGGCTAATTCATCACTGACTGTTACAGCACTTGATCAAGGTAATTGCAGGTTAAGTTGGCCATGATCAAACATCCAAAACAATTTTCTACAGTAGCATTTCTTAACAGCTATGCCTAAACTGTAAAAAAATAAAGAAATAACAAATTTTTTACTGCTCTAGGTTATAACTATGACAAGGTGACTTAACTGCAAAGAACATTCAGAATACCGCTAATTTATTTTCTATAATATTCTTTTTGATACAGGGGTATAGTATCTGTCAACAAACTGGCCAGTTATCAATTACATGTACTTGTCTTGGTTTAACATCTCACTTCAAAGAAGAACCATTGTAAACTATGGGAATGGAAACTTATGGATATGTTGTAGGTCAAACTGGTTTCAGCCTGAGTCGACTGTCAAGTTTTCTTGTTTCTTTTCACTAACTATTCACAATCATAAATAGTTCTCATTTCAGCCTGACTGATGCATTGGCATATAGAAGTGCCTGCAAATACTTGTTGATACCCTTAGGTACCCACAAGTACTTAAAAAGGAATCTCTATGCTGATCTCACCTGTGCTTCCATTAGTTCAACATTTTCATCTTGACTGTCTCCCGACACATCATTTTCATATTGTTCAGCAGCCCTGCGAACTTCTTCAAGTTCTTTCTCAAGCTCTTCAATCTACACAATTTGAAAGATATGAAATTACTGTACATCTTGGATAAACTCTCCTACACATTACGGTGAAAGATGTGCTGAATGAAAGCAGTATATATGCTGAAATTTCATTTCATCCTTGCATGGCTGGTTCATTTAACACAAATTAGAGAATACCTGTAGGTGAACAGGTCATAGGTAGGTAAAAAGGTACCTCAGCCTCATGTTTCTTATGCGCTTCCTTTGCTTTGGCCACAGCCTTCCTATAGAAAACAAAAGTTCAAAAATTGCAAATCTTGAACAATCTAATACTTAATGTAAAATTTCAACATGAAGCAACATAGCACAAAGAGCAAAAATCATTCATTAAAAAGTGATTGTACAGTTGAACTTCCACCATAAGGTAATAAAGATGTATTCAAGCTATACCTGGAGTTTAATAATTGCTTCCAAGATTTTGAAAACTCAACCTTCTGCTGGGGAAGCTACTGCATATTCAAGATTTTGAAAACTACAGGCATTTTAGATCTTGCTGCCAATAGGGTGAAAACTCAATATCATGCCACCAAGTCAAAATGTTAAAGAGTCAAGAATTTGCTGCCATTTTATGCATTAACAAACCAAAAGGAACATACACTTACTTGGAGTTTTCTATTCTTTTTGAGAGATGAGAAGTTTTCTCTTTGGCTTTGATGTACAGAGGTTTATTCTTGTTCTGTTCAGCTTCCTTAAAGGGAAATTTACTTGGTTTCAAAGTTATCAAAACTGAACTATTGAAAGAATATACAATGTACATGTAGGCCTGGCCCAAATAAATTTGAAACAAAAGAGTATGGGTTGAAACACGACAAAAATTCTGGAAACAGAAATGCCTTGCTATAATAATTATTAATATCAGGCTACACATCTGGGTATATGTGTAGCAAAGTACGGTTGCTACAACACCTTGGATATATTTTTTAAGCACCTCCCTTCCCCCCCCCCACCCTCACCCCTCCCCAACAACAGAGTAATCAATGGCTAAAACTTACATCTAATCTTAATGGGTTTACCCTTTCACTGTAAGTTATTTAAATATATACTGTAATAGGGTATAGCAATGATAGGGTATTGTACCTTGCTTGCTATTTTCTTTTCCACACTTGCCATCTCCCGTGATAACTTTGCATTCTCTTGCTTCTTGCTCTTCAGTTTTTGTTCAATTTCATTCTTCTCTTTTTCTAGTCTGTCCACATCACGAGATTTGGTTTTCAGTTCATTAGTGAGGTGGTTGATGCCTTGTTCATTGTGATACAACTTAAATAACTGCAACTCCAGCTGGCAATTGTCCTACAGAAGCCCAAATAAACAGACTTGAGTCTACTAACTATGCACTGCATAATAGATGATTGCTAATCACAGGTATGTAACATAAGTTCTACATGTCAGTTAGTTAAAGCACCCACCAGTTCTTGATTCAACTTGTGATACTTATCAGCTTCTTCCTTTTCTGCTTTAGCTTCCTTTTTCTCGGCTGCAATTCCCTAAGAGAGTGATTGGAGAAATATTTTAGGAACTCCTTTGTCAAATCAATTACCACTTACAGCTTCAAATGAAAACATGGAATAAGGAACATGACAAATTTCATGGTGTTGCATTATCAGGGCGTTCTAACAAAGCCTAGGGGGAGTGATTTATTTCAAGAGCTATTCTAACAGAACTTCCAGTGATGTTTTAGCAATACTATATGCAAGTACCATCTTGGAAACAAAAACACTTGCCATCTTGCTTACTATAATGAAATACCTTCTTTTTGTGATAGTTAAAACTTGTTTCCTCTTCAGCTTTTTGCATTTCTTGCTTCTTTTTTTCATAATCGTCTGAAAGCTCTCCAGACCTGGCAAATTTCATAACAGGTCATCATTTCTGTATCTTTGCAGATGTATTAATACAAGTTACTGCATGCATTTCCTTCATACCCTACTACTGCTGTGTATCTTTTAGCAGCTGTAAGAAAGCAGGGCATGTCTCCTCTTGTGTTAATTTGCATGACAATGATGGTAATAATTATCATAACTGATAATACTGTTGGTGAAACAAAGAAAGGTGAAAGATAAATGATGTATAAAAGAATAACAAAATTTATTATTAAAGGGGTGCATGGAATAATGACTAAGTGACTACTGGGCTGGTTTTGTTCAAAGCTGGCATTAAGATAACCCAGGGTTAGTGTGAAATTTGAATTCAGATATGAAAGCTTAAAAAGTAAATTCAGTTTTAATTCTTTTTGTCAACAAGTTGACGATGGGATGCTCTTAAAAATAACAGAGAAAATTATCCGAGGAAAATGCGTTTGAACAAAAGAAAAAGAAACCCGGGTTAAATTTAACCCTGGGTTAAGCGCTAATTGGCCTTCGAACAACTGGGCCTTGATCTCACATCAAATTCTCCTATTATTAAAAAGGCATACAAGGAAGGAGGATATAGCATTTTATTAGAGGTTTGGGGCTTAGGGATTTATTGCAGGCACCCCTTCAATATTAATATTAGTATTACAAACACTGCAAAAATCTCAAAGGTGTGGGGCTTGATTTAGAAGAGGTAAATTTTGTTATACAGATAACTTCTCAAACCTGCTTATTTTTTCAAACATCTGGGTTCTTTCCTTGGGAGTTTTCATTGCTATTGATTCAACAGTACCCTAACAATGAAATAATTCAAACATAAACACCACCAAAATCTGTTGACACAAACAGCTTTGGGTATTTCTTCAAACCTTCAAAAATAAGGGCATAACCTTGTAAAAGTTCAAGCTTAAATCTAGAATTCATAGTAAGGAAAGATTGCAGTTAGACACCCTGGAAGTCCTGGGTTCAAACCATCAGGGATTGACAAAGACTACATGCAACTACTTTTTATTTTATTACTGAGCTCCTGAATGTTATGATTGGATGAGACTTTCACATTGACCTGTGCAATAATGGGAAATCTTATTGATGCTCCAGGGCACAAAATGATTAAGAACAGCTCTCCCAAAATCTGTTGACAGAGAGGTCACTGGCAGTTGGCCAGTCCTTAATAATACCAAAACTTAAATACACTTTGCCTGACAGTAGGCTAACCGCAGCAAATAGTTGGTTGACAGTCACCTGATAAGTTCTTTTGCAATTACCTACCGTATTTCCTCAAATAATAGTCATCACTTAATTAATAACCGCCCTCGAATAATCCCCTCCCTTTAACAGAAATGTTCAAAATAATTGCCTTGCCCTCAACCCTATAAGTTACCATTAGGGATACCCATAGTGGTAAACCTGGAGGATGAAGTTAAAGTGGAGACTGATCCAGCAAAACTGATTAGTGATGAGTCACGTTCTGACACCCACAGTGTTCTCACCAGGATTTTGATTTTTTTTCACCACGATTGGTGTGAAAAAAATTCTTTGTAATTTTTCTGCCTCCCATTTCATCAAAGCATGTCTTAGGGACTTAAGGACGAAAGAAAGAAACTAATCTTCGCTGTGCCATGGTGCATCAGCTGCTTCTTCATCAGCAAAAACCACGTGGTACGAATAACCTGAGCCCGCACTCCCAATGATCTGTTACAGGACAGGGTGTGTACGATTCAAAAACGGTGCATACACCAATCTTTGCAATGTACGTGGGACCAATGAAAGTTAAGGAAAGAAAATTAAACACTTTGAATCTTTTGATACCATGTTTTTTATTCATTTGACCAAGCAAAATACTGGATGGTTAGGTTGACCATTAAAACTACTCAACTATAGACATTCTAAACTCCGTTTTCCTTGAAGCATGCCCCTGCGCCCTAACGGGCGCATCTTCTTGGCTTTTTATGCGCCATCTCAGATTTTCTTCCGGGAATTCCACAAGACCACAGCCTGGTGAGAACACTGCACCGAGGACATTGACATTGAAATTAATCAAGGAACTGAATTTGGAACACTTTGAATGCCAATGTTCAGTTTACTTGATGTGATTACTTTTGACTTAAATGGAAAAATAGAACCAAATGTTAATTTTAGAACACGACTTCCAGTGAGCAACATTTGAAATAATCACCTTTCTTGAATAATCACCCCCTTTTGGTGTGAAGTAAGAAGTAATTTCCCCCAGCTATTATTGGAGGAAATACGGTATACTGTTCTTCCACCTATCAGTGGGTACAAAGCCAAGTAACAAAAGTATATAATTTTACTGCAAATGAGATACTTTACCTGAAACACAAGAAAGTTTTTAGCTTTCACCAAAATACCTAATTCCTCCAGTTTTTTGGTGTACTGTTGTGGTGACACAACTTTGTTATCAATTCTGTATTCAGTACCACTACCAACAATCCTACAACAGACAAAACAAGCAAAAGTTAAGATCTATTATTAAAAGTTGAGTTGCCAGTTTAAGGTCACAGCTCACTAAGGGAGGGGGGGTTGAAAAATGCTCCCTTAAGACATTTGGAAATATTGTTCTTACAATGTGTTTTCCTAAATTTGGAAGCACCAAATGGTAAATGTTGCCAAAAACAGGAATATTTTGCACACCAGAAGTACTAGCTAAAAGAAAGAGTCCCAATGCCTGCTTGAGTTTGGTTTAAGAAAATGACAAAATACTCCTTATTCCATCAGAAACTATACAAAATAAGTAACGAAAAGACAAATTCCCCAATACTCAAATAAACACTACTCTAAAATATAGTTAGACCTGAGTATGATCATACTTTCGAGTGAAGTTGATTTCAGTTCCATCCTGCTCTGCATATACAGCAGAGACCATTGCTGTATTAGCTACAGGTTTGCCTATAGGAGCTCCATGGATAAGATCCTTTGAGGAAGAAAAGATATACAATGTTTAAATTGTGATGGAAGGGATAGGTGGAAAGAATGAGTACTTTAGTAAAGGCAAATAAAAACTGCTCAAGTGTACCCCCAACATACAAACTGATGCATTTCACCTGCCTTGTCCTTTCAACTTGCTTGTACAGCCACTACTAATAACCCTTATCTGACAGATGACATGTCCAGGTTGGAATGCAGATCTTGTTTAACAAGTGTGTTGTATTTGAACAGGTTTATTTCCAGTTTTATATTACCTCAAGACTGACAATTGTAGTATTACCAAATTTTTTGGTAAATTCCTATTTATGAGGGCACTTTGTGACAGCTATCGCAAAGATGGTATGTGGATTTGTCTGCATCTTTTTGGGAATGAAAGCAGAAATGATTTATTAAAGGGTGAAAAGATTTCAGATCCACTTCCCAGATAATTAACACTCACCTTAACTGTGCGAACTCGAAGACTCTGTGTTCTTTCACCAAACACAAAACTAATGGCATCCATCAAATTAGATTTTCCTAGTTATAAAAAATATAGCATAAAACAACAATATTGGAAATCTGGGGGGGTTCTCCCTTACATAATCCATACAGGAACGTGTTGTCCCAAAGGGTATGGTTTTTGGGCCTTTTTGGTCTGAAAACGGGTATACACTTTGCCCATTTCTGTCTGAAATTGGGTATGGTTTTTGAGGGAACTAAGGGAGTGTATAAACACGGTATCATTTCAATTCTAAATGAATAGGAACAATATAGAAATATGTGAATTCGAAATGCATTTGTTGGTACTCTTATCTAAGTTATGATGACATAATTTCTGCCTAAAGGCCAGATCTGAAAATGGGTATGGATTTTAGAGGTCTGGTCTGAAAATAGGTATGGAAAAATATGACATTTTTTGGTCTGAAAAAGGGTCAGCATTTGTAGAACCGGGCAGCACACCCCAACCAAGAATTCCCATGAGTACCCCCCCTACCCCCAGGGGGAAAATGGGCATTTATTGGTACTATAACCTGAGATCAGGCCCAATTTGGTTCTCATACATTCTCTCCAACGGCTACCGCTGAAATTGGGCCTGAGTTTCGTCTTGCCCGCCGGAATGTAATTTTCAAAGCGAAACAAAAATAGAGCCTGATCTCAGGTTGTTGGTACTATTATATAGAAAGCTTCACAAAACGACTGTCATGTGATTTGATCCACTTAAGCTGATACAGAAGGCCATGCAACTACAAGAGTTATAAGCTTTGAAACTCTGAAAAAGCACAAATAAGCCTTGAAATGAAGCTTTTATAGTTGCCCATCAAATATCCACTCACCACATCCATTTGGCCCTATAATGGCTGTGAATCGTTTGAATGGTCCAATAGTATGCTTTCCCTTGTAGGACTTGAAATTCTCTAACTCCAGCCGTTGAAGATAACCCATTTCCACGGAACTTTGAAGGGACAGCAAGCGTCAAAGCCTACAAATCATAATCATGAAGTACACCGCATATAACCACAAATGATTCGTAGTATGTAAAAGAAATTTGCGTATAAATATGCTAACGACAATAAAAAGAAGAAGTACAATAAATAGTTACTCAAGCTCTGTTTCGAAAGGCGTTCTGAACGAGTAAATCGTGGTCAAAAACAGGTAAACAACACTTCCACTTGTTCGTAAATTTGGCGGGAATGAAACTACAGCAAAGTACGAAAACAATGCGCATGGTCAGCTGTTGGGCATCGCTGGACAAGTTAAACCACATTGCGGGAGTACCCACAGTATCCCCTCCCTTATTTTTAAATTGTGTAAACTCAAACTTATTATTGACGATTTTGTACCCTCCTTATATTTTGAAAAGTTATAGCCTTTTTGAGATTATAAGTCTACGTCATTTATTCTATAATAAATTTTTTTTTCTCTCATTTACTTGGTCAAAAGTTTGTTTATAGTGTGGATTTAGTGACGGGGTAGGGTGGGGAAAGTAGCCGTATGTAAGGTATGCATGGTGATGGCTTAGAGTTAAGTTTATCAGGTTTTGTACTTTTATGGAGAGGTTTATAGCTGATGATTTAGCCGCTCGAAATGTAAGTTTGAACACTATTTATTTCTCGGACATTTTTGGATCATTTTCTACCTTTTTGTGGAAGTTTTTTAGTAGAACAACAACATGTGTATGCAGTATTATATGGCTATAGATTACTTGTAAGCCCTCATGTTTCACCCACAATAATTTTAAAATATATTCGATAACCAATAAGTGGTTTCATAAATAATTGACCATGTACTTATGGCATGTCATGATGCTGGTTTAGTATTCTAAGTGATTTAAGACTTTTTACATTTTTTGGCATAATTTTTTTTACTCTTTCAGTACAAAGAGTTTTTGCAGCTATACAACAAGCTCACTCAGGACTGTTTCCTTGCCTGTGTAACTAATTTAAATTATCGCAAGGTCACTGCTGAGGAGGTAAGAAGCACGGTATTATTGTAGCTGCTATCTGGTTCTCACCCATTCAGCATTAGCCCTGCAGCCCTATAGGGGGCTACTCTGGATTTCAAGGGACTTGGATGATCAAATGGGGAGAAACATCACTGAACCCCCAAACATCCCTGGCCCAAAGGCTTCCTACAAAACCTAAAATAATCCCTGAACCAAAAGTCCCGCGCAAAATTTTTGTGCCTTAGATGGAATGTAACGCAATAAATATTAAAATATTATTATTATTATTTGCAAACCGTCGCAGCTTGAATACTCTGGCACTACCCAGAATCTTCACTGATTGTTTTGAATACCCAATACCCTACTTAACTCAATCCACCCAAAAAGTACTTGCCAAATTTTCCTGTCCAAAAAAATCCCAGAAACAAAAATTTCAAACCCAAAAGATTCATTCGATCTTTCCCATCACTTAAATTCCAGAGTACCCTTCCCTCCAGCTACTGCTCAGGTACTCTATACACTGAACCCTCATCAGAGGCAGGTCTAGGGGAGGGCCCCCCTTATATTTAGACCAAACTGAGGCCTGAAGGGCCGGAAAAAGTTTTTTTTGAGATCATCCCCCCTCTATCTTAGGGTCTGGATTAGGGTCTGGGTGACCCCTTCCCCCCCCCCCCCCCCCACCCTCTTCTCTAAAGGTCTGGATCTACCACTTCTCATGATCACTTCTTGTGGAGGGAGTACTTGACCTAAGTTTGGTCATTAGATGATGTCACTACTTGAACAAAGCCATACAGGATTGGTTGGAAAAACAAACAAAAGCAAAAAATAATGGTACATGGCCCAGAAAGAGCTGTGAAGAACTGGGTCCAAGAAAAAAATGTTTTAGAGGGCTGCCACACAGCTGTTGGGCAAGGTACAATGCCACTGAGAGTTTGAAATCTCATCTGTTCACAGACATTCCTTTTTCTCTTCTGAGGTTTTTAAGCATACAAACAAACAAAACTGTGCCAGGGAACTTGTTGACTATTTGAATCCCCCTAACCCTGTACAGTGGAACCTCGATCTAATGAGGTACCAAGGAACTGGGGAAATTTGTTCGTTAAATCAAGGGTTCGTTATATCTAACACCTCCATTTAACGAATTTTGGGGAAAACTACCAAAATGTTCATTATATCAAGGTATAGTTAATAATTAATTTACAGAACCCAGCCTTCCCGAATCTGAAAAAATACTGTAATAACATTTCAGTACCGAGCTATACATGGCTACTGCACTAGAAACTCGAGAAGAGGCCAAAAAAACTGCTCAAAACTACTGTACACATAAATTTTATCCTTGTTGGTCTGTTTGGCATTCATCTTTTATCGCATGCTGACATTTATTCATTATATTGAGGTAAATTTTACGTTTTCGCTAGTGGATTGTGTTCGTTATAACAAAGATTTTCTTAAATGGAGGTTCTGATCCGTACATTTTACTGTAATTTTGGCCAGGTTGAAGAAAATTGTTCGTTGTAACAAAGAATTCATAATATAGGGTGCGTTAAATCGAGGGCAATAGTGGAATAGGGAATAGTGGGCAAAATACCAGTGCTGATTCTTTTCTGTTCAGGATGAATTGCATGAAATTGCATACCCTTATTCAGGACCAAGTGGCCACAAAGAAATAAAAGCGGTCCAGTGGCTTATTCATTGGCACATACCAAAGTGACCCTGTACTCAACACTAGCCCTTACGACTTTCACCTCTTAGACTGTGGTACAGGTTACATTATCAATCTGATTTTAAAAAGCACACAAATTTCTAATCAATTCTTATTTTTATTTTAAATAGCAGTCATGTATTGACACTTGCAGTACAAAGTGGATGAATCTCAATCAACGTCAGATGGCTGTGTTCATGGAGGTGGGACCCTTAGCTGATAAAGCAAGAATGGGCCAAGGAATGTGACTCTTCAACACCTGTGATATTTTGTTTCCAATTTTAGAAAATGTTGTGATAAACACCCTGCACTCTTCCTCATCACTGGTCAAGTTCTTTTTTTGTTAAGTACTAGGCAAGCAAAGGTTTTTTTTTCTTCTGGGATATGCACTGGTAAACTAACAGTTTTAAGTTTCTTTTTTCAGACAGTAAAATCAGAACAACAATATTTTTTTTATTTGTTTTTCTTTGTCATCATATAATCTTGACATTTTCTTTGGTTCAAAACCATGGAGTTTTGTGGTGTTAAATTTAGTTAATCAGTAGACGTTTTGCATCTAAAATGAATACCTAACCATGTTAGGCTCTCCCAGCAGATTCGAATATTACAGAAGGAGTAAAATGTTTACGTTTATCGATGTGTGTAGACTGTTTTGTAGTGGCCATGTAAAATTTTAAAATGCATGCAGTCAGCTGTTGCAAGGTCTAGAACCAACAAATTTTCAAAACTGCTCAAAAATGTCACCATATTGTTCTTGGCATTTTCCAGTGGGCAGTAAAATAATTTGTGGTTCCAGACCTCACATCAGCTAACTGTGTACTTAAAATTCACAACAGCTGACACAAAACTGACCACAAACATAAAAAAAAGTCCACATTAAGTGTTCCTCTTGCAAGTCTTATCAGATGTAAGTCCTCCCACCCCCCACTGTGATCAAACTCAAGTACATCAGAGGATTATGGAAGAAAATGTATAACAAAATAGAAGATCCTCTTTTTATAAAGTACAAACTTTTATTTTCACTCCATACTAAAATATTTACAGATAATAAAGGTGTCTACACTAATGCCTTTTCTCCATTCCACCATATAAAACCAATAAAATGTACAAATGTACAGTCATATTAACACAACGAGATACCACAAGTAACACAAACCCGGCAAACCATTAAACCAATAAAATGGTTTTTGGTCATTTTAACAATAAAATTCATAAAAAAAGAACTGTACAAAACAGTTGACATAATGAGAATCTCTAAGTATGATGTTGAGCTGCTTGTTTGCTTTGGGTGGTTCTCAAATTTATACATAATTTTGATTTAAATATACATATGTACTGTTCATTACAATTCACACATCCCTAGTCTAGTCTTGAGTTGTGATAGTTAAGTAAAGTGTTCCTTTGTTGCTTTACATACTAAACTACACTGTAGTTAATCACGTAACAAAGAAAACGTCTTAGCAAGCAGTGAGGACCTACAAGGAAATAAAAGCTGCTATTAGTTTTGTTTGGAAACCCTCAGGCATGGACCCAACTCCAACTCTATGCAGGACAGCATCTGTTTTAGAGAACCAACATTCAACCTGAAATGACACTCTGCTTTATAGAGATCAAAACAGTGTTGACTGAATGCATATGTCACTGTCTGTGGTGCATACACTACATGTAGGACAGAATGATTTCTGTCACAGATTGATCTCTCTTATAGGCAACTGTAGGAAAGTTAATTCACTGGGCAAATAATTGAGGATCATTACAAACCATTTACTTGTTTGATGCTTTTGATTGGTTTAAAGGTCATCAGGATGAATGCAGAGGTTAGCACATTGAAGGTCTCTAATTTAGGTTGTGACAGAAAGTTTGACAGTGTATATATACTGTTGAAAAATAATAAGCAAGACAAACCTGTACAAATTCATTTTCAATTTTCTATCACTGGAAACTCTTCATCTTCATTCTCAGTCATCGGTAATGTCTTGAAACTGGGTAAGTGTTTTTGTATAACAGAGTTCAGATGTTCATTAACTAGTTTTGAACACGCCCAAAGCTCGGCATCTGAAACCTACAAAAAAGAAGCAGGTGTTAAAATCTACAGAAAGAATTGTTTCAATATCTTGGGTATAAAGATGAGGGGTGCTCTGGATATCTTAGTTGAGCCCTTCGTGGCATTCTTATTTCTATTCCTAATGCTATAAGTTATATCAGCTCCTGAAGTTCCAGGATGTACAGAAAGCAAAATTTTGAGATTTAGGGTAAAAAAGTCACAAAAAAGTCTTAACAGTTTTGCCTCTTGCTTTCTCTCACCCCCCCTCCCCCCTCCCCTTTAGGTTTTTTTTTTTTACATTGACCTCAAGCCTGTTGGACTGGATTAAAACTAATGGTGACTCGAGTGGTCAGAGATCTTCTGCACATGATTAGTTAAGGGGTGAAGAGGTTACAACCTGACAAATCATACCTTTCCTTCATGTTGCAAGTAGTGTGTTGCCATAAACCAGTTGTTACTGACATACACTAACTCATGACTCAGCAAAGCAAGGGCAAGGGTTGATGGCTGAAAGAAAACAAATCCATACAAGATCAATATGATGAACCCCAGAAACCATTGTGCAGCACTGTACTCCATGTACAAGTGCAAGCCTGTTGTAAGCAGAAGTAGTTCAGCCAAAGAATGCTCTCCTAGGAGATGGCTAATGAGCAGCCAGTGGGCTCAAGATATTTCCTTACTGTTGTTTCACTTGCAGTGGTAATTCTCAGAAATAAAAGCCTGATTTATTCCTAGCAACATTTTGTTTGCACAATTTAATGCACAAACATATATATATGTTACATAGTTAATTTTTTATCTCAGGTAATTTTTTATTTTTCTTTTGTTTCAACTTCATTTGCATATTACCATACCCGAAAACAAAAAAGAAAGAAAAATTACCTGAGATAAAAAAAAAATAACTACAACATATATATTGTGTTTGATTAACAATACTTAAATTAAAGGAGAATTTACCTTAAAGAACATAAACTTGTGGTGGCAGAGGAGGCCCTCCATAAGAGAAGTGATGTGTTGTAAATGTTGGTTCACTGGGCAATGATCAAGAAAGCCTTTTGCAACGCCAAGAGCATGGAACTGCAGAAAATTAAAAATACATACTTATTACAAGGTCTTGTACTAAAATAATAAAAGCAAATAAAAAATCATGTGGAAAGGGGTTAAGAAAAAGAGAAAGGAGGGATAGAAATGAAGAAGCAAGAAAGAAAGAAGGATGGAAGGTTTCATGAACGATACTCGTTGCATATACTTACCACTTGCAAAAAATATAAAGGAGTAGTAGCATTTAAATTCCAGTTGAGTTTATCAAGGATGATGCGCTCCATACGAAGCAGATCAGAAGAAGAGAAGCGAAGACCACTAACTTTGACAAAATCAGCTGCTGTTGGGACATCCTGAGACAAAAATGAATAAAAACACATTAACTAGGTCAATATATGAGAGAACCAAGTATCATGACTTTATTTACTGAAGAAACTGCTGACATCAGATTTGAAGATTTACCCTCATCATTCACTGAAGAGATAATAATATGGGAAATTGAAATTTGTTTCTCCATGAAGCACCTGGGAGTTCTTACACTTAAGAACTCATTTTGGAAGTGTTGGTTTTTGAGAAGAAGGGAAAACCAGCAAGATTACAGAGAAAAACTGGAGCAAGGACAATTTATCCCACATAATTATGGGTTTGATGCTAGGACTTGAACGCGGGTCACCGCTGTGCCACGATTGCTTCCCTTGACTCTCAGTGAAGAGCAATGACAGTCTTTCAAGACGCAATAATATTTTTGTAGTGGAAAAACCTTAGATCTTAGTTTAAACAGTAATGTAGTGTATGGGTTTTTTTTTACCTCATCCTCCTCAGACATCTTAATGGCCAGAAAAAGACAGCAGATGCTCATGCAAGGAAGGTACTTAGGATTTGCCTAAAATAGAACAGACAAGAAAATTTCTCAGCTCCAAAACCTTATTTTAATTTTAAATATCCCTGGACTGGCCGCTTACTTTGACCACTCATCGATCTACTTCAAAACTTTCTGACAACCCTGTTTTTACAACCTGATATTTGACATTTTTAAAATTAATAGAATGCACATGCTTAAAAAAAAATAAGACCAGTAAGTCACAGTTATAAGTTTTCTTCCTGTTAACTCAATATACAAAAACAAAATTTTATTATTTACCTGGGAAAAAAACTTACCTTTACTACTGAGAGGAAACGATCAAGCAAGTTAACAGAAAGGGAGTATGTTTCTGAGTGAAATCCACAGTGTCTGCTCAGATTCAGCATGAATGTTGTGATGTTATCCCGCTGAGAAAGACTGATTCCATCTGAATCCTAAAATAAAAGAAATGTTTTTAGATAATTTTGTTGCCATATTCAATTACAGAGGCAGCATTGCCAGGCAGTTAGTTAATGCCTCTCAAGCACTTACCTTTGCACTAGAAATTAATACATTATGTTACAAAATAAAATTGGGTTTTCCCCTTTAATTTAAAGATGAAGTGTTACCTCATTTCCCACCAGGCATGTGAGTGGTGCAAAGTGTGCAGCCTCTTCTTTCAGCAGCCCCTCCTGCAACACTCTAAGCAGCTTGCCAACATTCAAACCACAAGAAACTTTCATCTAATAAGAGAGTATATTCACACATTGACATTCTTATAAATTTACTGTTGAATCTTTTAAACCCTTATTGAGATCTACTAACTTGGTAAAGCATGATAATAGGTTAAAGTCCTGTTGTAAACTAATATAGTCATGGTGTTATACTATACAAAATGTCCTTAGTGACATGCTTATACCCTAACTCACCTTGACTAACAGTGACTTTCTAATTCTACAAATAGCTGCACAAAATCCTCGTATCTGCAGATGGGATACAGAAAATATATATAAAAACAAGAGCAGGAAAAAGTGGGAAAATTATTAAAAATTAACTGTTATTATATAAGTATATTGCCACTAAGGTAACAATTAATTTTACACAAAATTTAAAGAAAGACAAATAATTTGATATTTACTGGCAGGATGACAAATGAAGTCCATTAGCTTTCTGTCTCAAGTTACAAATTTCAAGAGTGACTTCAATAACCATTTAGGACATTTCAAAAATCAGTTAGTATACAGAGGGGGTCAAGGGTATTGACACCTGAATCACCCATTGTTGCCTTTGTTTGTCCATCCATCTTACCATATGATTTTTGTCTCATGTGATGCCTGTAAGATTACTTGAAATGAATTTGAAATGGACCATTTCCATAAAATGGTGATATTTCTGTTTCTATAGTTTTGCAAATAAACCACTTTGGAATATTGAAAAGCTTTTCATTAAAGCACTGATTTACATACTCAAATGTGTCTTTGAAGTATCCTGCAGTTTATTGTATTGACAAACCAGGCCCCGGTTGTTCAAAAGTTGGATACCGCTATCCACCGGATAAATTACTATCCAACGGATAAGTGTTAGGGAAACCAATTGCGCTATCCAGTGGATAGTGATTTATCCGGTGGATAGCGTTATCCACGTTTTGAACAACTGGGACCAGGTGTTTTACCATACTGCACAACAATGTACTTTTCAATCATATATCTTGTCAGAAATAATGTAACAGTAGCAGAGATTTTTTAAGAAGAATTTACAACAAGTTGCTCTGTCATTTCAACCTGATTTTATTAAATCAATTTGCCTAGGTCCTAGTTGTTCAAAAGGTGAATAGCACTATCCACTGGATAAATCTCTATCCACTGGATAGCACTAATCCACACATTTTTCATCAACAAAAACTTAAGATTCAATGTCTTATTTTAAAAAAAAAGTAACCTAAAAAAGAATTTTTTCCACCCAAAAAACTCGTGTGCCAATATCAGTATTTTGACATTTCCCTAATTAACAAAGTCCGCCTTTGACGTCACAAATTATTTTTTGGCAGATACTAGGAATTTTGCAATCTCGGCTAGATCCTCAGCTTTTTTTGCTAATATGAAAACCCTTTTGGAATGGATGAATTAAACGTATTTCTACCGACAAGACTGTTTTAAGTTTACCACAGAGTCGATGTTGAAGCTAAAATAAGTATATTACAACTACTTTTTTTTTTTACATTCAATTAGCGATCACGAAGGGAGCCGGGCTTTTCCCCTTTAACCTCAAATATTTCTTTCGCAGCAAGCCTATACATTAAAAGTAAAACGCAGAACTCGAATATAAACTGTGAGTGAACATGGGTTTTGTCCTTCCAATTTAGGCAAATGACAAGAAGAAATTCCTGAAATCAACAAAGAAAAGCTTCACTAAAAAAAATTAACCTGAACTTTGTGCCGGCCGCCGGCTAACGAAACGAATTAGAAAGAGCGAACACCAAACCGATATCCCTTCGCAGAATGTTCGTCTCAAACAATTTTTTGCTTTACCGTTAAATACAGGATGAAGATAGGGATTGTTTTTCTGTAATACATTTTACGGATGGTGAAATTGTTGCCAGGGTAAAGAAAAATACACGAAAACAATAAGCCTAAGTTTACGTCGATCGACTGATTTCGAAAGACGAAAAATATTTGCTCGCGAAAGCAGTTTTCTTACGATAAAATTACCACGCAAAAATAAAAAGGAATAAAAGCACAAGGAGCTCATGTTTTTGCATTCTGTTTTACGTTGAAGAAAAATATAATTCCCCTCGGAACGGAATATAAAGTTCAGCTGTCACCATCGAGAAAGACGCCATTTTAGTATGAAGAAAATGCGCTTACAAAACACGATAGCTTAGCTTTCACATACCTCATTTGTGCGCTTCCACCACCTCTCTGCTACCAGAACTGCAGAACTACGAGATAAGAATAGCTTTACCTAAAATGCATAGGTAAGATGAACGGAACTTTGCTTACACACCCAAACTCAACGTTCCATGATCAAAATAGTCGATGTAAACAAAAAAGACTGAAGTTTTGGGCGCCAAAGTTCATTTCATATTTGTCGGTGATCGTGATTGGCTAGTTTAAAAGAAAGTCGCCTTCTAATTGGCTGAAAGATTATCATATTATGTAAGCGGACACGTAGCATCTTTTGTTTTCTTTCCGTGACATAGCCCTGACAAAGGCGATAGAGCCTGCCATTCGTAGATTGTAAATAATCAGAAATTTGAGCTTATTTTTAGTATTAGGCGCAAAAAAAAACATAATTAAAAAAATGGCAAGATTGGAGATTAAATATCAAACTGTTCAGGTTCAAGATTCAAAGGTCTGATCCTGTCGACACATCTGGCGACACATCGAGACTCCGGTCTCGTGATGTGTTTCCCAAAATAGACAGAGAACCGACAGATAGCCGACAGATAGGTCCGCAATGTGTACGAAATCTCTCGAATTGCTCCACACGCTTAAAAATCCTTGCTGTTTGCGCCTGGTTGGCGTTATAAAGTTCATTTAAACCCGAATATGTCTGACTGAAAAAATATATGCATTTCTTTTTTTAAAGCACATCAACCAACATCGAAAGTCAGGATGGTAATTTCAGAATAGCATTGTATAACCTCAAAAAACTGGGAAAAAATGATTCGGTCTTGCCGATATTTCGGTTTTGTTAAAAGACTTCGTCAGGGCTTAATATGTATCAAAGTTCAAAACATTTTAAAGCCGTAATTTTAACGACATGGAAATTCGAGGACATCTATCTGTGCTTGCTTTAAGATAGCAGGCCGTATTTTTCTTTAATATATTTTTCCTTCTTAAAGACTGATTTAAAAAAGAAATAACATAAAGCATTTAAGACTGCGCCAGACAGCTTGTCCCCTGAGACAAGGCACGACGGAGGTTGCCTAAAAATATCGCGAGGCGGAAATCTTTATTTTTACACGCCACATGAAACTTTTTGTGCAGGCGCCGAACGCTTTCAGTTTCCATTCTATTATTAGATCAGAAGTTTTTACAATCACTGTTCCAGAAAGTTCAATTTTTGATCAAGTTTCTCTCTCTGTATCTCACTTTAGAAAACAGACTAACAAACAAACAAGCAAATTGACCCCTGATCGACAGTGGCTGCGGGAGGATTGGTGCGAGCAGGGGCAAGGAAACATGGCCCGGTTTTCAGTTATCATCTTATTTTGTGTCTTTTTGCTTCATACATATGGCAAACTTTCATTACAAAAAACAGATACGGGCTCCAAGTTCCTTCCTGTGGTTATTAACACTTGGGGACCTCCATTTACGAACGCAACATCAGAAGGTTAGCTAGTGTAACCAAACTGTACCGCACGTACTTTGAGTCGTTTGATGCGTTTTCCCTTTGTCTGAGTGTTAAAAGGTCTTAAAAAGATGAGTTACCTCGTTTTCAAAGTCAGCAGCTTTTTGCTTTCACTCATTTCTATTGTTAGAAGCGATGTACAGATGATGATGTACAGATAAAAAGGAAATAGACATTTATCAACACAGTAACCCCTCAAAATTTCTCATGAGAAACTATTTATGACGATGATGCTAATAGGTGGTGGTGGTGGTGGTGGTGGTGATAATAATGTAGAGAGTGTGTGGGAGAGAGAGACCTTTGGAGATCTTAAATCCCAAGACTATCTCTTTTGTAGTATCCCTCACCCCCATATCAACCCACCCCTTCCCCAATACACACAATTGGCCCAGTCCTCCCAATATCATAACATGGGTGTGGCCAAGGACACTCTTCATATAGTCTTACACAAGTTACAAATGGACAAAAGTCCCTGACAAAATAATCTTTGTCAGGGATAAAATATGTGGTGTCATTGTGTATAAGGTTCAATAATACTTTTTCTTTTCCTGTAAACTGTCAAGGGAAGGCAGCAATCTGTTTCATAAATAAATTTCTCGCCATGAAAAGCTCAAATTGTTGATGTTAATTAGCATATCTGTAATTATTGATCTTTAGCTTGGCAAATTATATCAAGTGGAAAAGGCAGTGCATTGGATGCAGTAGAGTCTGGCTGCATAGTATGTGAAGCTGAACAATGTGATGGTACTGTAGGATTTGGTGGAAGGTTGGTGTGCTGTCACTTGCTAACAGAAGTAGTTTTGCTTTTTGAATCGATCATGTGTCACTAAAATGAAGCATGTACATGTTAATATACTAGTAAGGCATATAACCTACTGTAATTTCATTTAGTCATTTGAAATATCCTGTTAAAGCCTGAAAAATAAGATTTTGTTGAAACTAGATAAATGAAATAAGCATTGAAGAAATAAAGTGAAATAGCTAGTGGGGATGGACATGTAAAGTTTCAGACATCATGAAAACTTTTGTAACTTTTTTATGACTAACTATGTAACTTTTGTAAATTTTCTTAGTAACTTTTGTAACTTTTTTCTTTGTCCAGTCCAAATGAAGATGGAGAAACCACTTTGGATGCAATGATCATGGATGGGTAAGATACTATATCTTTTTCTCTAACTGTACTGTAGTCATATGTCATTTGTGTTTCTCAGTCAGTCTAAAGTTTACCCAGCTTTCTTTTTAAGTGTTACACATGATGTTGGAGCTGTTGGGTGTCTGAAAAGAATAAAGTCAGCCATTTCGGTTGCCCGTAGTGTTATGGAGCATACTTCTGAAACCTTCTTGGTTGGAGATGACGGTAGATTGATGCTTTGTTTCTTATTTCTCTATTATTTTGTGTTTGTTATGTCTGGCACCCCTTACTAGTTTGTAAATAAAGTGTTTAGATAGTTAATTGTTTTGCTCATTATGTTTACAGATTTGCTCTTTTCATTCACTCAATGATGTAGTGCAATTATTATCTTTTTAGCAACTCGCTTTGCTATTGAGATGGGATTTAAAAGTGAAGACTTACACACAAATCACTCATGGTGAGTCATTAGCAAAGAGAGAATTGAACTTGTTTTGTCAATTTTTACTACTTGAACAGATCACATTAGCTGATGTTGCCCAATTAATGCAAATTAGTATCCCGCATTTGTTGTATACTGTATATCTGTTTAGGAAAGGGCGTCATCCATGAGTGTTAAAATCTGATTGTGTAAAAATTTTGAGTTTTTAATATGACAAAAAGGTGGAAAGAAAACACAGGTGACTCATTACCAGTGATACTGCTTTTTAGATTTTGAGATTTGATAAATTAGTTTAGAGACAATTTTACCACCCACCACCCTTTATTTTTTAATTATAAATCTTGATGATTTACCAGTAAAATTGCTACTCTTTGGCTTAAGAACTGAGCAGAACTGTGTATTTCCTATAAGAATATTACATTTTAAATCCATAGGTGTTTAACTGACATATTTCATTTTTGCAGGCAAATATGGAAAGACTGGAAAAATAACAATTGTCAGCCCAACTTTTGGCAGGTAGATATTGTGAGATGACATTCCTTTTTGTAACAAAGGTTCACATTTCTGGTAATCAGTGGGCATTGGATTCTGTCATAATCTTTACTTCTAAGCCAGACTTTTTCAAAAATATTTTATATAATTTTTAATTAATATGTACATTATATTAATTTTTGTATGATGTTATTGGTAAAATAAATATTTCTTTAAATGTTTTCAAATTCAGGATGTGGACCCAGACCCCCATCAGTCTTGTGGTCCGTACAAACCTAAACCTGGGTTAGGGTAAGTTCCCAATAAAACGCATGTTTCAATATATTTACAAACTTTAAACTGAGAAATTAAATTATTTAATTTGTCAGTTTAAAGTTTGCAAATATATTGAAACATATGGATGGTTTGGAAGGTTAAGGTATACATTCATCACCCAATCTTCCTGGTTTTTCTGTATTCTTCTTGGTATAAGAAATTTAAGCTTAAGAGTTGATTGGGTTGAATGCAGATGAGAAAAAAATTGTTGAGTAGAGTTACTGCAGGATGAATGCTTTTGTGTGAAACTTAAATTGTTAACAACATTTTATAATTTACATTGACAGGAAGCAGAGAAGATCACATCGCAAATCTCATGCCGACATTAATAGACACAATCATGACACCATTGGTAAATAATAGCAAGTCCTTAAAGAAAGATGACATCCCAATTCTTTTTGCTGTGCAACCCTTATACCTCGGTGGATATAATCTATACTACCTGTTTCTGTATTTCTTCTATTTTTACTGTGGATTTCTGGCACTGAGTCACTGTGTGTTTCTGTTGTTCAGGATGAAAAAAAATGAGTGTCAATGTATTTAGCGTGAAAGTAATATTGGGGGACACTATTATGGGACTGCCATTTTATGTGGTCATCAGAGCCATGTATAGGTCTAGCCGCTAGTAGGGTAAAGGAAGACCTGAATATTGTTCTGGCCCCTAGAAATCGAACCCACAACATTATCAAGCTGACATGTAGTGCCTCCAGGGGGGGGGGGGGGATGGGGGTACTCCCTATGATGGCCTTTACTGGGAGGCTCTGCCTGAAAGGGGTACCTTTTTCAGGCTACAGGTATATGAAAGGGTACGGAGTTTTCTAGTTGAAGTATATGAAAGGGAAGGGAAATCTGTCATGTCGGTCTGTAAGAGCGCTCAAAAGGGCTAACAGATGAATTTTATGGCTTTGAAAAGTCGAGAAAACATTCTATTTTTGTGATTGATTCCGTATTAAAAAGACAGTGCAATTACAGCAGTTAAAAGGGATGCAAAGTTCTAAACAAGGTATGTGAAAGGGGTACCATTTGTCAATAGAAAGTATGCAAAAGGGGTACCTTTTTCATGAAAAAGGGTATGTAAAAGGTAAGGGGTTGAACCTCGGGGCGGAGCCTCCCCATATAAGGTCATAGGACAATAAGTACTGGTGGTCAATTATACAAAAATTATTTTTAACTTACATGGTCATCTCACTGGGTTATATTTTTCCAAGGGATGGTGGTTGTTGATAGTGCTGGAAATCTCGCTGCAGGAACAAGTACTAATGGAGCAAATCACAAGATTTCAGGGTAAGATGCAGTTTACCACACATCCTCTGTGCAAAAACGTGCTATTTACACTCCTGACATTGTATAAACCCAACAACCAAATGTTCTCAATAAATCTGAAGGCTAAGTAGAGCAGTAACCCCAGTCCCTCTAGTTATTAACCCTAACTACTTTTGTGATTGAGAAGTAAGGACCACACCCATGTTCTGACAAGTTTGCTCTTGAAGATTAGTTAGAATGATATCTGTTGGAATAATTATGCCATTTCATCTATTTCTATTTCTCTCTCTGTCTCTGATATTTCAGTCGTGTTGGTGACTCTCCAATTGCTGGAGCAGGTGCTTATGTTGATAATGATGTTGGAGGTGCTGCTGCTACTGGAGATGGTGATGTAATGATGCGATTCCTTCCCAGGTATTAAAAGTCTTACCCCGGGCTTTCTTGTGAAATTTTGTATTATTTTTAAAGAATTATTAGAAAGATAAATTCTAGTCGTGGACAGCTCTTTCTGAATTTTCTGAATCTGCTCCTGTCTTACACTTTACGAAAGCATGCTGTCCATGGTATTGTAGAAATGACAGAATAAAACTGATGTTATCTTATTTGGCTTAGTTTCCAGGCTGTTGAATATATGCGTCAAGGGAAGAGCCCCACAGAAGCAACAACTCTTGCCCTGGAAAGAATTGCAAGATATTACCCAAATTTCAGTGGAGGTCTTGTAGCTGTGAATAAAGAAGGACAATATGGTTAGTTAATTGAAATAGAGAGTCGAGCCAAAACACAATTCAATTCAATTCGTTATTCACACTATACAGAGCTAAACAAAATTTAAAGCAATGCATGGTGGATCTCAAAAAGAATTTCAGTATTTTTTTAATCTTTGGCTGTACTCTAAATGCAAGAGTTTAGTTTCCTAAAAAGTTACGTATTTGTTCCCTTACATTTTGTACCATATTGGCTTTGTAGGAGCCGCGGCACATGGTTGGACATTCTTCAAATATTCTGTTTGTAATCCAGAGTTGGGAAAAGTTACAGTTTTTTCTGTGAAACCAATGAACGCTTCGTGACTGATGTTTTTCAGTGAAAAAAATATAGATGTTATACTGTTCATTTTTTGTTGTTATACTGTTTTTCTAGTAAAATGAATAAAGTTTTAAGACATTTTTGAGACCTCTGTGTAATGATTACTTTTACAATTTAAGATCATTATGTTAAAATAACAACAGCTAACAAAGTTTAATATTTCAAGCGTAAAAGAACAATGCCTGACGAACCTGACGTTACCGACTTACAAACGGATTCTCTCAGCCGGTTCTATCAAGTGCGCGGATCGCTGATAGAAAAATCGAGAACATATTTGATTACGTTACTTTGATTCACAAGTTAAGGTTCCGTTTAGACGATCGGGGTCCTCTTTTGATAAACCCTGAGAGCTTTGCATTCATCCAAAAAAAAACCCAAAACGTCCGATCTGGGTTTTCAGCAACTTCCAGTACTTACCTAAGCTGTAAAGTCTTAATCTTTTACCCACATACGTTGCGCAGCAACAACGACAGAGAGTGGTTATACATTTCTATTTATATTTTAAGTTACTGCTACTCGTCTGAGTGTGCACGTCTTTCTACAAAAAATTGGTCTATTTTTTCCTCCCCCTCTGACTCTTAATTAATGTTTAACCAACCCCAAAAAACCTATTACTCCTTCCGAACTTTCTGACCAATTGTTTATTTTGATCATCTCAATCCAAAGTGATCATATGGAACGTTAAGCGCCAAGTAGATCATAAACAACGAAATGCAGTCGTCTTGTTTTTACCGACCCCATCAAAAGACGGACTCCTCTATAAACCGAACACCCAAAGTTAGTCACTGCAATTGTTCAGCCTTTATCTTTGGTCATCTAAAAAGCGGACAACTAGGTGACATGAATATTGAGGGCCGGTCTTAATAGTGTTCGTTCTTTAAATAATACATAGGGTTGACGGCCCCCCCCTCCCAAAAAAAAAAACATTGCCGATTGTTGTGAAGGGAGGGGACAATAGTATAACTTTTAATCAACCTTAACATTACTTAAAACAACTATATGAAAGAACACTGTACTGTAACTTTATTCAAATTCACTTTTCTATAAATAAAACACGCAAGATGTCCCTTGCATTTAAAGACACCGAGATGACACCAATTACTACGATCGAGCAAGGAAGGCGCCTTACTTTCAGTATATCAACTATGTTTCTTTGAACACTCGCTGGAGAATAGGAAAACACTTGATAACATCGACTGAAACAAGAATTGTGATCCTGCGGGAATGAGCATCCTTACAGTACCAATGCCTTGTTTCCACTACAGCCACTGGTCACTGAATCTGGTTTAGATAGATGTGATCTAGTTCCTTCCTGGGCAATCAACATTTTTCATTCACATGATAAAGGCACCAACGCGAGAACCTGGTTGACAAAATACGCTAATGATTCCTAAGAAATTGTCCATCCAAGCCTTGACCTCATTTCATTGCGTGCGCTCAAAAGAGTGGAATGCTAGCAAGGTTCACCTTAACCAACACATTTCGGGCAAGTGCTTGGCTGTTTTGCTAAAATAATTTTAAAACAGTTCGATAAGTTACATAGTTGTCCACGCTGATCTGTTCAAAATCAGTATCAGTAATAAGGCGCAAGTTTGGAGTTTGTCACTGAATATGTGCAGTAATTAACTTCTCCTAACCAAAAATATAATCTCCGCTTTTACAAAATCTAAAAAGGTCGCTAATGAAAGTCACTGAGCGGTATTTCCCTGTAGCTGAATTACTTATTATGCTGTACAAAGTACCGGTACTTTTAACCATCGAGTCTACGGACTAAGTATGAGCATTCGAATGAAAGTTACCGAGCCCTACTTTCTAGTGGTAGTGTTTACTTGCTTTACAAAGTTATTCATATTTCGAGTTACTGAGCGAAACCCAAAATAAGAGCATATGCAGCTCTTTCGTTTGGCTAGTTTGTTTCAAGTAACATAATTGGATAAAGACAATTTAGTAGTTATAATCTATTTTTTTTGCTCTCGTAAGTAAAAGAATTCATTATTGTCCATCGTGAGTCATGTCCACATCCTCATCAGGGTTCTGCTCAATGTCTTTTTCTTCCATCCTCTCCTCGTCAGCAGGCTCTTGTCGCTCGTAAAAAAGAACGTAAGCAGCTTTGGACTGAAACAATAAAAACAAGGAAAAGTCGCTGAGATTCAGACTAAAAACAAGTTTCATAAGCTGCGGAGCTGCGCGAAAATTGGGAACTAGTTAACTGATTTCACCCGCAACAAGATAGTATCCCAAGCATAACAATGCCGCCAGCAGCTACACTGGCTATCTATGCTCTTACAGCCATTCTTTGTATCGTGACACAACTCATATGAGGAGAGGCGTTGCGTGACGACACAAAGAACGGATGCCGATCCGGCGTCAAGACCGGGTGACTAGGTACAGGGACTGGTTAAAAATGTAACGCAAGAATTTTTTTCCATTCAAAAAGTCTAGCAATGTTAAACCAATCTTGGACACTGAACTGAAACTACCGTATTGAAATAAAAGTGATTCATTCATTCAAACTCATTCTGTTTCATGAAGTTGTTACAACAAGGAGCGCGGACGTGGTCAGCGGTCAGTCGCCGGTTTGGCTAAAGCGCGGTCTGCCTTTCTTGCACTAACTCCATGTGCTCAGTACAGCGTTTTCCTGGCGGCCACTCTCTTCGTTTAGCCTTTGGATCATTCTTTTACCCCCATCCCTCCCCCCTTTATTTTTCCACTGACAAATCAGTGTGACAGGTGCCTGGCTCCATTGGCATGGGGGCTCATGGCTGGAAGGCGCGGGTTTGCCAGCCATGGTGGTGTAACTCTGTCTTGGACATCCCAGGCACCCACCTCCACTAAGCGACGCAGTTGTTAAATTGGTTATAACATTTTCGCACCCAGAGCAGCTTAGTCCCCGTGCGACCGAAATACGGACGGGACATTTGGGCTGCTAGAGGTCCCTAAAACTCGGTGTAAGTCGCCGAACATCGCGCTCTACAAACAGACAACAGCGGACAGACTTACAACCACTTGTATTTCGTCCACCGAAGACACTGAGCTATCATCAAAGGAGTACCATCTTCCATCTTTACAGTTTTTAGCATAGGCAGTGTCTGTAAAACCAAGGAGTAAAAGGTTCAGTTGCTGCGACAATATAACATGTAGTAATAGGTCATTTTACACTAAACGGAAGTAAGCCCACATACAATATATAGAGCAACTACCAGTGAACCATAACAAACTACTTACAATGTCCTCCTCCCATGCCGCCATAGTGGTTCTGTAAAAGCAAGAAAAATCGGAACAAATTGGAATTAAAGGAACGCTGGCGTTAGCTTATGGGTCGACAAATCAAATGAAGTTATTTATCTTGGCCAAAAAATCGATTGCGGACAGAACGATGAATGAATTGCGCATTGGCTGAAAAAACGGCGGGACTTTAACCAGCCACAAACAAAGGAATGAGCGACACTTATCTGAAACCCATCTTCGACATTTTAACTCAGTAGTAACAAGGTCCTTAAAGGACACGCCTTCGCGCTAGATTCGTAGCCTGCGTAGCAGGCGTGGAAAGGGGTAGGGGGTAGGGGATAGGCAGGAAGGGAAAAAGGGGAAACTGGTACAGCTATGAGTCTGATCGTCATAACACAAGCAGGAAACTTTCCCTTCAATCATGATTTACACAATAAAAAGGGCTTTGTTTTCTCTTCAGCAAAATAAAAAGAAAAAAGCGCTCAAACAATCCCAGAAATCACTGCACACAAAGCTTGTACCCATTCTCCGTCGAGTTTCTGAAGCGGGAAATTAAAAAAGCCATACTACTTACTGAAACTGCAATCAGATTGTAAACTGGACGCGGCTGATCCTTGTTAATTACATAATCCGACATATCAAAGTTCCTGAAATTAAAGGAAATGACTCAACACCAGTTCCAATTGTTATTTTGGTGACAAATTGCAATATTCATCGTTGATTGTAGCCGCCGCTCTTGTATATCTACGCACTGGTGGACGGACGAGGACATGTCTCCTCTCCTCTACTCCCTGCCATCTTCTCAACAGTCAGAGATTCCTGTAACAATCAGTCAAAGGATGCCTCATAGGAATAACGAGCCAGAAATCTGGCAAATTGAATTTAAATTAATGGGAATTACCAGTGTCAACTAAAGTAAATTTTACTGTTATAGCCAACAGGAAGAGCGGCGTAACATGTAATGAAATGTATAACCACTGTGTTTGTCCACCTTGTCCAAGAAGTAAAGGTGATGTACATGAGACGATTTGCAACGTCTTTTTTAAGCGCAGCACAGCGCTGCAATGTTGAAACAATGTCGCAACCTCAAGACATCGTAATTTCTTGCCTCCCATTTTTTCAAGAATGACACAATGCAAAGTTCTAAAAAATTTATACATATGTTAAAATAGCGGAAAGAACAGGAAGTAACATAACGCACCTTAAAGGAACATTTACCAGTGTGTCCAACTTATCTCTCCAGAAGCTTTTGAGAAAAAAAAAAAAAAGCAAAACTGTAAATCTGACCTAACTATTACACAACTCAACGAGTAATATTCATCTTTCATCACGATTTACAATTACTTAAAAATTAAATGACAATATCAGAGTGATCAAAATGACCAGGCTTTCAAGGTATTTTTAATCAGTGTTTGTAGGTTATTTGACGATAACGCGGCAACAGCAATAATTAAAGGTCCGAACCACGTGCCCAACCCATGGACTGTCTTAGATTTCCCGTTTTCTCTATTTTCTAGCAGCCTGTACCTCTCCTCAGTCTCCACGGAGCGGGACTTTTTGTGTCGTAGGGAGGCTGGGGAGGGGGAGAAAAAAAGCGCGCGGGGGACGATGTTGGCGCGCGCATACATTTTTTTATTATTCTATTTTTTATTGGAATACCCAACGGGAGCCCCTGTGGAGTACGGAGAGCCTGTTCGGTTTCACTAGACTCAAACTCATATTAAGACACCATGATACTAACCTGTTATAAGAGAACCGTTTGAGGTGAACAACAAGGATTTTAGGAAGCGACCAAAGATCAAACTTCTTGGTAGCTTGTTGATGTTTTTTGCACGACGGACAGTACCTGAATAATAAATGTTGCGTTCAGTTTTATCCTGGGTTTAAATCTTATTTTCTACTGCTTCAATCATACCCAAGAAAAACGAAGGAAAATAACATTAAACCATGGACTAAATTTAACGCCTGCCTTGTTCAACAGTGTGTTACTTCAAATACAAACCACAGTCAGCTAAGCCTGAGACAGAAAACACCATGGCGAGGAGCCATCCCTTAATGTCCTTCTTTAACAAGCTTATAGAGGTGTCCAGCATAAAAGGACGTAAATTACAGCAAAATGACCAGAAAAACGGCAGGATTGGGACTTACACCACGTGTCCATCTTATAGAGGGATCCGTTAAGAGACTGTACTCTAACAAAAAGATCTGGCTTTGCTTCCGTTCTATAAATTTGATCAAACAATTTTTCTTTCTTCACTAGTCTAGTTTGTTTGCTGTAGTGATCGTGTGGTCACACGAACTGGATCATCTCCGCTGGTTTTGTAGACAAACACATATGTGGTTCCCTTAAACTACCAGTGAATCTGAGACAGATCATCATAGCAGTTGAACCCGGCTTACCATGGATCATTTGCACCAAGTTTTTCTTTGGATAAAAAGAGCTCAATGCAGTCATTTAAACCAACACAATTCTTCTTCTGTGCTGGTTTCCTGTTCACGCTTTCATGTTCTTCAGTTTCCTTCGAAAGAAGAAAACAACCAAAATTACAACGGGTTCCCTTGAAAGACAGCCATTTGATTAGTTACACTATTTGATAGAAGAGAGATGTTTTCACACACATTGTCGTCTGAGACTAATTATTTAACCATTTAATTTCTCTTGAGAATGAAAATACAAATTAAATATTTTAATCTTACAAAGGAAAAGTTAAATAATGCCGTTTCATTAAAAATCTATACCTAAATAACAATCTTTCAAGATTCCATGCACAAAATGAACATTTTAGGCATTAGTTTCCCAAAATTCCGACAAAGACAAAGAACTTTCGTTCAATTTCCAACAGCGACGTGAAGCATTTATAAACACCGACACGAGACGTTTTAAAATTCAGACGAGCGACGTAGCACTCCTCAACCCCCCACCCCCTTGGCAGGACCTCTTGACAGTATAATTATGAGGATTGCGTGATGTGACAAGTGATGGCCCCTAGAACTCCGTTACAACTGAGATTAAATAAACCAAAAGATAGTCACCTCTGCCAGTTTTTCATCATAATACTTGTCCTTCACTTTTGAATCCCAGTCAAGAGCGAGGAAGCAGCGTCCTTTAAATCAGACAAACACAAGTTAATTACCGCTTTCACTAACCAAAGCATCCAAAAATGAAAACCGCTGAATACTGACACATCAAAAGGTATCAAAGGAAACTTAGCTGGCGTACTGAATTAACGCACAGTGATTGTAGGATTGAACATCAAGGTTAAACACTTGAAGATTGCGAAAAGCACTCACTTGCGCATCAAGCTTCTCTTCCTAACCTGTAAGTTTAAGAATCTTGTCATCATCTTGCAAGGCCTGGATATCAGCACTGCCGTATGAGTTTACAAGAGTCAAGTTGAAGAGCGGGTTTTTTGTTTTTCCTTTACACTCTGTGTTCACTTTGCTCTTTTGATTTGAACTGTCGTGGTCGCCATTCTGTGTATCAACATTATCATCTTCATTTTCATCACTCTGCAGAAAAAAACGTAAGAAACAAAACAATAAGTAAAAGTATGTCTAAGGGAAGGAACCCACATAAAAACTACAGTACCTCTTACAGTGATTTTCAGGGACTAGAATGAGCACTGAGATCATTAATTACCACTTAAACGAGAATCGTATTAGAAACGGCATGTAGGACATTAATTTGTATTCTGTTTTGATTTGTTGTGAGAGAATATTACTAGGAATATTTAACTGTGTTCACTGTTTTTTACTTACATTGACATGAACATTTTGGTAGGCCTTTTCCAGTTCTCTTTCCTCAGAATCCTCATTTTCACCACAATCTTCATTCATCTCAACATCTTAAAACACGAAAACAGATCTTTACAGTTTGGATTATTATTTTGATATGTCAGTTTTGTCTTTTTTTAAATTAAAAGAGCTCCATTACATTTGAACAACTGGAAAGCAGATGCACGTGCAGTACTTACCATCCCCGCCATTTTCTTCCTTTTTACATCCCTTTTCAGCTTCCTCCTCAGGTAACGAAATAAAGCGTCTGAAGAAAAAAAGTAATCTATTTAGGTTTCTATGTAACTGCTCGCCTACCCCTCCCCCAAGTCACAATTTTGCCCTAAGTGAGAGGTAAGTGTTAATGTTGACTTAGGGGAGGGGTAGGTGGGCACTTTTCCAGAAATCTTAATTGAGCCAAAAAAAACTCATGAAACTTACCCGATGCTACCTAATTAACCGGTGAAAAATGTGTTTACCTCTTGAACAACATTGCCAGTCCCATTTTGTTGAGAATGGTGTCTTTCATGAGTATTTTAACTTAATGACCTTGAAATGCACGTAAAAAAACAAAGAGGAGGAAAGCCAGTGGAACAAAAACCGATACTGATAAGACCGGAGAAGTGTTATGCATGGTTTACAAAGTTGAGAATCTAACTTGTCCTTACGGTATCTTATAGCTGGCAAAACAGGGTGAATTGTAAACGCTGTACATTCACTGACTTTTTTTTCTTTGTAATGACATGTTTGTGTCAATAACTTACCTCAATCTGTCCAATAAGAAATTGTACAATCTCTTGTAAGTCAAGTTATTCCTTGGAACAGACACCATCAGTGGGAGTCCAAACAGTGTTTTACCAGAACTCGAATAGCTGTAGCCAGACAGTCTCGCCCTACCAAGAGGAAATTGAGAAATAGAGTTATACCTCAAAATTGGCCATGGACGGCCTGTTTACAAACAGCTACCTGAAAGATAAGCCTTACAAGACTGTACCATATACCAGGAAGGAGGAAAAACAAGTGGAAGGACAACAAGAGTTTCCTCTCTCCTCAGTTGTGTCCTCATGTAAGCCTCATCTCTAAGTCTAAAACTGATAGTGTTCTAAAGTGTTATTTTTTTTACAAGTAAAAGTAAAAGAAGATACAAATAGGTGTTTGGGGTGGGGGATATTGCTAAAAAACAATACCGATGGCGGCATTACTGGAATGGACAGATGCACATGAATGTAAATGTTTAACCAGCAAGGCAAGTTAAGTTGTGGAAACATACCTTTTCTCTCTTTGGTAAACAGGGAGGGTAATATATTCATCACTGTCATCTTCAGTTTTGCTATGCAGCAGCTCATAACTGTAATATAACAAAGCATTACAACCATTGTTTCCTAATATTGTACTATATACTTGCTTAGGCCTTTTTTACACAATAATTAAACTTCCTTTGTTTCTATCAATAGTGACAAAAAAGAAATGCCACCCTCATAGCTACGTGACCAAATTAAGCAGTTAAAAAATCTCTTGAAAAACTAATGTGGCTCTTCTTCAATACCCTAGTTCATTAAAACACCGTAAAGATCACTTTTCTCTCATCTGCTCCATCAACATTTCTTGGCGGAGAAGCAACACCTGAAAAGGTCTCTGCTGAATGAACAGCAGGCTACAGTTCACATATCAGTGTTGTACTTGTTGTATTTTTGATTGTGTTAAAGCACAATTGGGTCTTGTAGACCAACTGAGGGTTCACCAAGACGACATGCTAATTTTGTTCGTTATATTTAACTTAACACTTATATCATCTCATTGACCCGAGACCTGCCTCTTAACTGGAACACTGATCACTTTTACTCCAACATGGTTACAAAGAGTAAGTTATACTACATGTACCACTTACACAAAGATGTCATCTCTGTCAAGAATCTGAGTCAGTGACTCATTGAGAGTAAACACTTTATGAAACCTGTGATTGTACACATCTGTTACTACCATCTGTGAAACAAACAGACAACAGAAGTTGCATGAGCTTTCTGAATATGGGTGAGTATCGGTGATACTTTCCAACAACAAAATTGTATATTTATGATTTCCTCACAAATTTTTCCAAGCACTTCAAGTTCGTTAAATATCTTTTTACCTTGAATGTCACAACACAGGATTTTGACAACACACTTACTTAACAAACTAGTTAAAATGAAACTTCCACATTAGCATTAGATTAGCCATCGCTGTGTTTTGTTTGGTTATGGTTTTGCGTTTATTTTTTTTGGATATGAGTGCATTTGTGAGTGTGTAAATCAAGTTACACAACCTTTTCCTTGGGAATGTTTGTTTCCTTTGAGAGAATAGCAAGTAAATCAGCAATATTTCCCATCTTCGGCACCGTCAATTTGTACTGCAACAGAAACAAAATAGATATGACAATCCATAGGAATGACTTAGTGTATTGAAATAAGACATAATAGACCTTTTACTAATACGGTGGCCATATTGAATTTATTAGATTTAAGGAGTATTATGGAATGCCCAGGGGGCACTCGCTTAGCATTTATGCGTGCTTTTCGGGCAAAAAGAGAACTTCAATATATATTTCTTGGCAAAAAGGTGATCATCATTACATCCAAACAAGGCACAACAATCTATTTTTTCCATTACAATTTTTTTCTGGGAAAACTTTAAGAAAAATCGGCCCGTAAAACGGGCGTAAATACTGATTCGAGTAGCCCCCTGGGCATCCTATAATACTCCTTAAATCCAATTAATTCAATATGGCTGCTGTATTGGTAAAAAGGTCTATTTGAATGTGTAATGATAATACTAATGAAAAGCAGCATAATAAATTATATGAATGTTAATTTTATACTCACCAGTATGGGTTTCCGAAGAGGATCACTTCGCACCAGAAATATATCAAGATTCCTCTCCTTTTTGACTGGCAGCGGTAAAGAAAGGTAGCAGAATGGATCAAACGTCACTGACACCTGGGAGGGATCAATGAGGTGCTTAATATATCCAACAGTATATTAATATAATATCATCTAATATAAAATACATTATTTGCTGTTTCATATAGATTACAATCAATCATGAGCATGCCAAGGAAAGAAAAAATATTTTGTTACTAAACGTTTTAAAAAACATACCAGTAGGCATACTGACCTTACTACAATCAGGACAAACCAGAGTGGACTTGAAAAGTCCATGAAATATGTCCACAATGATAGAGTTGTTTCTTTGTAAGTGATTTTGCCAAGACTCTTTAGCAACAACCTAAAATGTAAAAAAAATCTTTGTGACTACTGAAGATAATTTTGAATTAGTTAAATGTAATTCTTTTCTTGGCCCAGAGTTTTGAGGCTACAGTCAACAGGCAGGAGATAATTATATAGTAATCTTGGTCTTTAAGGTGGACCCCATAACTTATAAAGATATCTGCTGCATAGAGGGCCAGAGAAAATGAGTGAAGAACTGTATGGACCAACCTTTTAATGTCTGATTTCACCTTAGAGGTCTTCACCACTCCTAACCCCTCCAAACCCCCTTACTGAACCCCTATCCATTAAGAGAGAGTTTACTGTTCCTCTAAAACAACTTGAAATGACAACATATATGAAAATAATTAATATTAGTTTCACCCAGAAAACCACACTTAGTAGAAGGTATCTTAGGCCCAATTCAAACACGGACCTTTCTATGTACCAAACCTAATCCTCAAGTACTTTAAGAAATCGACATTTGAATCAAATTAGTCCAACATATCTAATTTGGGTCAACCCAAGAATTAAGATCGAGTGGCCCAGACGTGAATTTTGACTGTGGAGCGACTTCATTTCAAATATTGAACTTCTCATGTGCCTAAACTAATGCATAATTTCTATACTTAATTTTATTTTCACTGGCAAGCATTGTAGACAAATGTACATTGTGAAAAAAAATCAAGTCCAACCTGATTTAAGTTTGACGTTTGAATCCACCGTCAAACTTTCATCATTGCGGTCAACCTAAATAGGTATTAAGTTCCACACAGGAAACGTTCAATGTTTGAACTAAGGCTTAAAGATCTCTAACAAGCGTATAAGAAACTCACTTCATCAGGCCTACCATCTGCATCTTTCATCTCCACATATGGCTTCTTTTTTACCCGGTTTAAATCCTCATGAAGTCCATCCAGCAAAAATGCAAGAAGTTCCTGGGAGTCCTGTTGCTGGTAACCAGAAAACTGTGGCGCAAAGCGTCCAACCTGCGTCTTGAATTGTCGAGGTGCCACAGAGCTGTATTGGTCTTTCCACATTTGATGTAAAAGCCCTGCATAAGCATTGGCTATCTCACCTCTCATTCCTAAAGGATTATCACGATTCAGCTCCTCTTTGTGCTTGTCAGACAAAAAGTATCGAGTCAATGGAACTGAGTTACTTAAGCACTGCAAAGCAGAGTTCATGAAACAAGTATTTCCAAGATTTCCGAGGCCTGTTAGCCCTGGTAAAGAACTGCTTGACCTCCGCCCATCATATCCCCAAGAACTTCTTGAACTGTAACTGCTACCATATCTGAAACAGGTGTAGGATACATATGTTTTTAGGTTTATTAGAGGTTCTTTTCTGTTATAGGTTACACTTAAATACAAAGACACCACAAACAATGCATTTAGGTTGGCTCTTGCAATAAACTATAATTTCTACTTTGCAATTGGGTAAACAGGTACATGCACTTTTCTAAGCTTTATCAATCATTTATAAGAAAGTTGAAAAGGCAACTTTGCTCACCCATAAGAACTTGATGGCTGACTGCTGTGTGAGCTACTTGATGTAATCTGCAGATAAAAGAGTTAATAATTAACACCTGCAATGAAAGATTTTTTAAGAGAAAATAGAACTTGCTTATCAAACATTCCCGCTCAGCCATTGGAGGCATAGTAATAACAATATTATAGTCAACAGACTGCTCATTTATTTTGCAGTTTAAGGGAGGATCTACCATGAACAGTATTGACTACTCAGGTAAAAAGGTAAGATATAAAAACTTACCGTTGAAGTTGAGTACGAACTGCAAACAAAACAACAATAAAAGCAACTGTTATTATTTACATAACATTCACTGAAATACAATAATTTTAAAAGCTAAAGAAATGAAAATGAGAAAACCGTCTACTTTAAAAATGATAGACATGTTTTCTCATGCTAATAACATGCCAAGATTTGTTCCATAGCAAGGTGAACTTTAGTCTCACTTCCTTCCTGGCCAGGTCCAGCAAAATCATATTAAAACACTGTAAACTACCTTTGCTTTGTTTGTCGGGGCCAGGTACCATCTTCATTCTTCTTCTCTATAATAAGAACCTTAGAAACACAGCAAAAGAAGATACTCTAGTTAATTCACCATAGCTGTATGTCAAAATATTCAACAGAATGTTGAAGTCACATTCAAAGTTATAGACATTAACTAAACAATGGAGTCCCTCTCTAAACCCATGGGATTAGTTTCAGCTAAGTGCTTTAGACACATGTCCTTCTTTAGAGAGTATGGCTACAGACAAACAATATTCTGTCGCTGGAGAATGGTCATCTGTGACAAGACAAGAGCTGGCATCCACCTTGGAAGACAGCTTGATAGGGAGATAAGCTTCCAGAAAAATGGTTTTTTTAATACGACAAGGAGAAGTCTGCCTTAAAAATGTTGCTATTTCGATAGCTGGTACATGTAGTACTTAGTCTTCCCTAGCCACTTACTTTGTCCTTAGCTGTTGGCAAACAAGTTAAAATTGCCATCACAGATTACGCAGCCGTGTTAGAGATCTAAGCAGACGCATCTATCTTCCCCGCAGGAAGCCCATTCACTGAGAGACTGAACTGCAATGCATTCTCATCTCTGTAGCTGCAATCCTATGCTAGTGTCACAGGCCAAGAGCTTGATCCATGGCATTGGTTAAAAGGATTACAACTATGGGGACAAGAATGACTGTGTTATCCTTTGCCTTACCTGCCCCTGATAAAGACCAGCATCCTGTACTGTTTGCTCCATATTTGGAAGAAGTTCACATGAATTACTCATGTACTTATTCCACAATCTTGTTTCAGTGTCCTCTGTGATGTTAAAAACTTGCTTCATTTCAGACATAACATGACCTAAATAGTAGAGTCCAAACAACATAATTTATTAATGTAAAGTGTATGTAGATTCCATTTAAAAATCTTACTTATTCTCTAACCTCATTTAGTTTGCTACTTGAAAAAGGAGGAAGGTTTTTAACTACCAACAATGTCACTATTGTTGAACATATAGGTTTTCTTCCTTGTTTGTCAAAAGTTGAGCATGTCCTGAAGCTTTTACCAACTGACTGAGTGCACCTGTACAGTCAAGTAGTATTCAACCTACAGGTGATTTGATTCAGAATTTCCTTTGTTGCCTAGCCCTAATTATTCATAGGAGACAAGGAAAATTCTGTTTTAACCCTGCATATAGATTTTAAGAGCAAAATAAATGTTGTAGTTAATTTTTTATCTCAGGTAATTATATAATTTTCTTTACTTTCAACTTTATTAGCATACATTACCATACCCAAAAACAAAAGAAAAAGAAAAATTACCTGAGATAAAAAATTAACTACAACATATGCATTTATTAAAACCAATAACTATTCACCTCACAGACAGTTAATAAAGGAGATATTGACCTTACAGCTTTCTGGCAAGGAATCCCCTCTCTGGGAAATAAGTTATTGTCAAAATTGTGGCTCAGTTTCATCCTTTATTTATATATGTAATTATTTATTCATTGTTTTAATTCCTTTAGTTTTATCCACCTTATCATGCATTATCTACATGTGCAGCAGTAAGCAAGGGACAAGGCTAAAAATGAACAACAAGATATTCTTAACTTTATATGATTTTTACCAAGACCAGTAAAATAAGGTTTCAAAGAAATAAGAACTTAGAATTAGGACTCACCAACAGTATCTCCTTTGCTGAACTTCTTTGGGATTAGGGTGTCTGGATCAGAGTGCTGAGATAGTTTGATCTCCATAAGATACACTTCCACTTTACAGTTTTTTACATACATCCCATGTTCAACAACGTTCCTTGGCAAAGCATGTTGATCTGATGTCACTCCATACCATGATACCAGCTTGAACCATGCTTCTTCAGGTAACAGGCTATAATCCAGCTCATCTATTAAATGTTCCTTTAAAGTGACTCCATCAGCTACAGAAAATGAAATGTTAAAAAAGGCATGACAGTCAGTGAATAAGGGCACATGAATGAAAAAGGTTAGGCTCAGTCAGTTTTGATGACATATGAAGCACCTTGGAAGTAGAGCTCCTCCTACTTAGACAGGACGCTTTAAAACATGCTGCATACTACTATTCAAACAGAGAAAATATGAACACACACTAACTATGCAATGTCTTCAAAAGGTAAGGCATGATATATTCCAGAAATGGCTCAAGTTTTTATTCATAGACACACCTGCCAAAGGCTTCATGTGTTTTACAACTGAAAGTAAAACCTAGCGATAGAGGACACATTTATGGTATTTACTGTACCATAAAAAAGCACTAGATAATATTGATTCATCTTATCTCACTGATCATGATTTGGGAATAGTGTTAAAATTGTTCTTACCAGCCAAAAGGCTTGAATTGTCTATAGGCCCAGGATTGTTCATCTTATCTCCAGCCCCGTACACATCCCATGTATCATATCCAACAAACTTTTTCCACTGTTTAAACCAGTGACAGTCAACAAGATACCTTGAAAAACAACAAATATATCTTGCCTTTCTCATTGCTGATTAATTATTGTGAAAGATGTTCTCTCGGGCATGTCACATAAATATAAAAACTGTTGCGACATTTATTTGAAGGGTCATACTCATATCAGCCAGAGGAAATTCCAGCTCCCAACACTTAGTGAAAGCCCTGGGAAGGTGGAAGAACTTGCTGTGCATGCATGTGCAAATCCATGCCAGTTATGTTACTTTTTTTACTAAAAAGGAAAAACAGATTTATGAGAAAGGAATGAGCACCTATCCAAATATTAGAAGGGTTCGGATGACAGGGTAATCTGTAATCCCTCCCATGCTTCAACTCTCTTGGCAACCTATGCTAACACTAGAGAACTAAGTTTTTATGCCCTTTTTATTAAATTTTCTCGGTTTTTTTGTTAACAAGCACAAGCCGGCCCGTTCACGACGACTGAAAAATCATCACTCTGTTGACGAATGGAAAAAATATCGAGAGCAATAATGACTTATCTGTACCCTGAAGCAAAATTAGTGCAAATGTACGATAAGTCTTGACAAAGAGAAAGTTAATCTCACGGGAGAAACCAACTTCACTTCCGTTTCCCTCCCTGACAAGGCAAATTCTAATGGAATGTAATTTTAAACTTTAATTAACATGGCCTGTCACAATAAACTTACCAGGTATCACCTTTACGTAGGGATTTTTTCAGTTCTACGGACATTTCCTTTTTTTGTTGCTCAGTATTTGCCGGGGAAGGCTCTACTGAAGCACCGTCATTTTCACTTGCACCAGCGCCGGCCATTTTGAAGTTGTGCGGGTGCGGACATAATCGGTATTGCGGTTTTCACAGAATGTCATGCGCCCTTGCGCTGGCGGTCTGGGCACTTTTTTTACGGTGCGTCTCAGGTGGTGTGAGCAAGGACCTTGTGGGCACTTCCGTGGGTTTTAGCAAGGCAGGGGCTGTTTTTTTTCAAAAATCAAAAAATTCCGAAAGCAAACGATTGTTTGAATATAGTCTGTAGTACGTCCTTTTTCCTGAAGAAAATGTAATCTCATAGCTGTAAAGTCTGAGTTAGCCTTGTTTTTTTTTACTATTTGCCTTCGATTTATGCATGTCTTATTTGACGAAATTCCCAACAAAAAACGAAATGTTGCAGACATACGGCAAGGACAACAACGAGTCAGGAAGGAAAGCGAGGGGATCGAGACGGGACTAGACTGTAACGTGAAACGCTTGAAACGTTCTGGGTGCTCGCGAGCCAAGATTTGCGAACTTATATACCAATTAGAAAAACGTTGCAATAAAACACGCGCGCTTTGGATAGAAACTGAAATGGTTCTTATAAATTTGGAAACATAAACTAGATTTATTTATGACATAACAAAAAATGAAATTAAAAAGACGGAAATGCTAAAAGAAGATAAATTTACTCCCACCCCCTCCACCATAGGCACACACACTTCACACGTCCCCTTCGCTTCAGCTACATGTCTAAGAATCATGAAAGATGTTTTTTTTCGCGGCGGGGGGAAGGGGGGGGGGGGGAAAGGGTAATTTTTAGAGTACTTTCAAAACAGTGATGGTTTATTAAAGTCATGAGGGAGCATCATTTGTTGATTTCCATCAGAAATGATGTGAACTTTTATTCCAGTTACGCCAAAACAGGAAAGCAAAACAAGCTGACTTAAAAAGCCTTATGTGCTTTACTATTTAGCGTTTCATTGTCCAGCTCTCCAACATATCATGCAATGAACGATCTCTGAAACATTGGCCTCGCTGAGTTCAAAAATTCAGTTTTCCATTGACTTCTGACATTTTGCAAAATTGAAGGTTATTAAACCGCCCTGCGGATATATCAGGCAAGTATGACGCGTACGTCGATGATAATAAGCACAAACAAGACTCGCTTGCAATGGTTCCTTTGACCTCATGAGCTTCTTTTCCGGTTCGCGAATGTAGAAAGCGAACAACAAGTGCGGAACTATGAAGTATAAGTCACTGGCATGGCCATTGACGCAGGTTAGGGTCACAAGCGCCATTTCGTCGATCACCAAACCTCACACTTCGTCCGTGGATTCATGGTGCTATTTACAGGACAGTTAAATGCCACGGAAAACTCTTTAAAATTAGAAAGCGTCCCAATAACCCTGAAACAGAAAAGTAAATTTATTCTCATTTCCAACTGATATTATAACACAGTATTACAACACATGCAAGAAAGGTTCAGCCCTTTTGCTTGTTAAATACCTTGCTATCAAATTGAAACTGAGCTGTTATTGTTTTGTCTGTTTTCAGTCAGTTCTGCAATGTTGTTACTCCTCAGTTTTAGCGCTCCACCTCATTCTGTTGTAACTTGTGCCTGTGATCATTTTTTCAGCAAACTCTGGGCCAATAGATTGGTCCCAAATGACATTTTTACCGTGATAAACGGCCTAAATAATCTCAAAAGCAATTATGAACTGCCATGAAGTGTTCAACGTTTGTTTCTCAGATACAGGGGAAAAACCCTTTTAATTTGTAAAGAAGCACTGAGCAATTTTACCTCATCCACGAATAAATATCACTTAATTTTTCCAAGACTTGCCTGAACTTGGGGGGAGCATGAATCTCACTCAATGTAGCAATGTATTCCGTTTTTTGTCTTGCATGACTGCAGTACTCCTGCAAAAATGATTACAAACACTCATCCCCTAAGAATCCGTTTTTATTTACTGCGTACATAAGCAACACAAAAGATCACCTAAAGTCAGCCACTCGAGGCCTGTTTTCCAATACTGTCTTTATAAGATTCCGTATAAAACGGCTGGCTTTTTTAAAACCTTTTTCGGCACTGCCTTCTCAAAATACCGAAGCAATAATTCTGTGTTTTCATGAGTCGAGATCCATATGAACTGTCCGGTTTCATCAGTTTGGGAGTGTTTCGGAGGCTGGCCTCGCCGGTTTCGTAACGCGTGTTTACACTATCTACCAGTTTCACGTTTCTGAACGTCTTTCGTAACGCGTGCTTACACTATCTGCCAGTTTAGTGTGGATGGACGACTATAATATTAAGATAAAGGCACTATTTTAAAATCGGGTTGTCTATTTCGTGAAATATACTATGTATGTTATTTTGTTTTTAGTCCTGACCTGTGCATATCCAATGAAGAACAATTGTTCGTTGCTGTATTCCAAACCAGGAAGGAGAAATTCCTTGTTACCAGTCTGATGCAGCCAGTCGTGATAAGCCTTTGAGGAAGTGAGACAAAAACAAATGAACTTAGACCCCATTTACACGGGTCTGGCGGACGAAACTTTTACATAAGCAACCCGTTTACGCGGAACAATGCAAAGTCTGTTACAGACTGCAGTACTGTTTGCCGTTGATGAAAACTTGCACGGTTCCGCAGGTCCCGTGTAAACGAAAGGCGTTCACGTTTTTGTCCATTCAAAAATTTGTCAACAGAGTCATTCTTAGCCGTTGCTGGCTTTGTTTTACTAGAAGAATAATGTAATTCAAAAAATTTCATTTGGAACTCGAAACAAAATTGCTTTACCCAAATTCACGAATTCTTTTGACCGCTTGAGTCATAGAGGCAAGGTCTCAGACTTGCCACAAGTCGAGCTCAGGAGTTTCTGTATAAGCCGCCGGCAGAGGGAGCTTTTTCAAGCAAGGTCTGAGCTGTTGCCAAACCTCTAATGATGGTGATGTCAGGACGGAGAGATGTGCACTTCTTCAAAGAAGTAGCCTGTTTTTTGTTTTTCTGCTCACATTTCATTGCTCCGTCCACACCATCTGAACAGCTGGAACAGCCTGGTTATCAAAGAAGCAGCAGCGGTAGAGAATGAGTTGTTGAACATATATGAAAATGATCAACCCATCCCTGTTGCATTATTTTTACTGAGTTTACACAGCCCATGGACTAGTCTAGAAAACGCATAAAAGTCATAACAACAACGATCTGTGTGATCAAGAGCCATAAAAGGACAGAAACGGAAACGTCCAGTCTACTGAGCTTTTGGGATACGTGAATTGCACCAAAGTTATTTTTAGATCAATTAGACGCTTGAATTTAATCGGAAGCGGGTTCCCCGAGAGGTCTGCAAAGTTTTGTTCAGTGTTGTCAAGAAAGGATAATGTGAGAGAATAATGGCGTCGCGTGTGGAGGTGCGGGCGAAAGCGATTTTGTTAACAACGAAAAAGGTTTTATCTTGAAAGATAATCGAGATAATCCAAAGTGGGAGCTAGATTCCACGATTTCGTTGAAGCTGACTGATTCGCTGGTGCGATGAATTACTCAACATGAGAAAACGGCCGACGCCACTACAACACAGAAGCACTACCCAGAGCTGGGTAGTGACGCGTACAAGAGTCTGGAATTTCTGCTCTCGTTTCTCCGACGTCATTACACGGGGAAACCAGTGGTGGCGTTTTTAAATGTGGGCTGTTTTCTCAGACTATGATTCTTCACCCTACGGTAAAGTATACTATACTAGTTAACTGGTCTATCTGAGTGACTAAAGTATTCGTATTTACAGTTAATATTAAGGTTATTGTAATAGTAACGTTACTTACAAAATACGACAGCTTTGTGCCTCCATTATCAGCTATGTTTTCTCCAAGGGTCACCTTTCCACTGATCTGCAGCAAAAATGAAAGAGGTATATAGGAGGCCGTATCATTTATTTTTGAAATCTTAAGAGCGCCTAACTCTGAATTCGAGGAAACCTCACCAATTTCCACCACTACCACCTCCCCGTCCCCCTCCCCCCCCCCCCGTTAAAAAAAGGGAAAAAAAGAAAGAATAATTTCACGCCAGAACACTGTTTAATTTAAATGGTTAAATCACAGAATTTCGTCGGTTTAGAGCCTCGACAGTATAGTAGTTAGAAGGACATTTCGATCCCCCATAATTAAGTTACCACGAGAGTTAAGGAGGATAAAAGGCAAGCCTAGGGAGGAGGGGGGGGGGGCAGGGGTCTACAAAATGAAGCCGCTTACCGGATACTTTCCTTGCACTTTGTATTTGGAGTATTGCTTTTCAATACACTTTGCTTTCTTGTTAAATTCCTTGACGGACGAATTGGACCACCATTCTTTCACAATGTCTCCATTTTTGTCAAATTTTCGACCTAGTTTGATGAAAAAACAGCCAAAAGTTAAAGCATACGTTCATAAGCTAATAACAGTTAGGAAAAAGAAAAACAAGATGAAGCTTTCTGTTAATGCAAACTGGATCACATTTTGTTTTCCCGTTGCGTGAGTGTCAAAATGGGATTAAAAGTCTCCCGTCTTCGATGGTACCTTCAAGTTGCTGTTTGTTTTTAAGACAGTTTTGTCCGCATTTTAAGATTTTTCCAGTTTCGGTCTTTGTAACTGTAAATTGGTTGTTCAGCCTTTATTTACTAACCAGTGTTGTCAAATCCATGAGTTATCTCATGTCCGATAATGGACCCTAAGGCTCCGTAACTAAGCGACCTGCAATGGAATAAACAATAAACCAGTTGCTAATGATGCACACTTTAAAAAAACGGGAACGACCCATCTTTTCCTTCGTCCTCCCCGCCATCTCACGTAAACCTCACTGTCTTTTTCCAGGCAGGTTTTTATTGCCTTGAATAATCAATGAGTCGACTTCTGCGTACGAGCTTTTTTTTCGAAAGACTGTTCATGCAGTGCGTATCGAAAATATTGTGGAAGGCGCAATGGGAATCAAAGGCAGTGGGGTATTGATTGTTAGACTTACCGTGGAATGTTAGCAGAGTAGAAAAATGGGGACTGTAGAATACCAGCTGGGATAACTATCAAGGGGAAAAGTAAAAGGAAATCAGCATTGGTGAACTGTTTCCAGTTTTGAACGAAACAGTGGGAACGTTAAAAAACAAGTAAAAACAAAAACGGCCAGCTAGGACAGCATCTCACAATTCGTCTGTTTAAACTTGTCACCAAGATGATGTCACTTGATGGCCATAATCAAAGGCGGTGACATTGCATTGTTTTATCGCGTTTCTTGGAAACATTACCGTGCACTGATTGGGAAAAGCGCTGGCGGAAGGGATTCATATGTTAATGACGGAAGGGTTTAGGGTTTAGTGTTCAGCTGGGTGTTTAAAACTGCATGTCCGACTGTCTGCCAGCTCTTATTTAGATGACTCGGCTCCGAGGCTCTGTTGCTTACCAATCTCATTTTCATAGAATTGATACATCGCGTTTATTGTTTGAGGAAACATGGGCCACCTGTAAATACAGTAAATACACAACAGTTTAAAATATACAGTATTTTGAATTTGATTGATTGATTGATTAATTGAAATGTATGAACTTTGAAAACGGTGCTATGGACTGAACCGGTGAAATCCACCCCCATTCACGGATTCAGCAGTGAAAAATTCTTTATTTTAAAAATTTTAAGTAAAACCATTGGCTGGTTACATTAATTTCTTTTATAATTTGATGTCTAATAGGTGTAAACAAGATAAAGTCTGTCAATTTTTAATATAAATTTAAAAGACAGATTTTTCTAATCCACTATCCTTGGTATTATGATATCTCAGGTGAATCGTTTGCAACTCGAAAATAGATCTCAGTAACAGTAAATGTAAAAACTTACTTCTCCTTGTCGACGGGCTTTCGCAGTTTGTTAAATAGTCGACGTCTCACCCACTTGTCTACTTCCAGGTTATTTTTGAAAAACTTTCTGGATGCAATCCTGAGCTACGATAACAACAATATCATGATGGTTATAAACTACTGACACTCTTGAATTGGATAGTACTGGATGTCGAAAGGAGTTTTCTAATTATGTTGGCTTTGATTCTAGGACCCTCAATGAGAAACCGCTCTATGTAATTTATGAGAATCGAACGACTTACATTTTTAAAGCGTGAGACAAGTTCCTCTGGTTGCACCACATATTTCGCGTAACCAATCTTGCTTCCTAGGGCGTCCGCCTAATAGATTGAAATAAAGCCATGCACAGCAATGTTTCAATTTATAAATATTTCAGTCATGTTCTAAAAAATGTGCACAAAAATATTTCACACCATTACAATATATTGAACACACAATTTGTCTAGTTCAAGGCAATCACAAACGGGCTAATATCAGTTGCCAGCGAGGTAAAGTAGCCAGCATCAATGTCATTTGCAATGGAGCAATGGAATACGCCTCACACTGACACTATATTACTCTCTCTAAATCCATAGCTACTGTACTTTTGTACAGTGAGAGGGAAGGAGGATTTGATTTGCAATGCATGGAATAACATATTTGCCTTTTCAAACACAGATTTTGTCGTTTTTTCATCGATCCATTCATGCTTCTTTACTCTATTCTTGAACGTCTTCATTATTTCATTAATCATTGTCTGAGTCTGGAAGGCAAAGAAATATATACAGTTACCATGGCTCTAGCTAACAAAGAATATGGCGGAATATGATAACTTTCGATCGTTAGGACCTGGAACTCTTGATAGTTATACTACAGCTTAGCAAGGGAACAACGAAAAACAAAAAAACAAAAAAAAAAGCAACAAAAAAAAATCCGCTAGGCCAGACCCTAACCCGGTTACGGTCCCCGAAAAACCTCCCCCACCCCCCTCCTGGATGACGTCCTTGACTATAGCAGTGTAGCCACTATGTTTTCCTTGAGTTTGATAAGCCGTAGCGAAGGCTTTTTTATGCTAAAAATTAAAACAAAAGGAAATTGTTGTCTTGGATCGCTGTTTAACAATCTCAACGTGCATATGACCACACCCGATACTCTCGGCATCAATCCAACAGGAATCCAAGGCACAATTATATTTCGCATAGCTAGTTTCCAACTCCCCTTCCCTTTCAATAAAAATCAAAGAAAAGAAAGCATGAGGAGCGAGTGAAGGTGGCGAAATTACTAACACAAATGGCCACAAAATTGCAGATTAATACTAAGAAATGGCTTGTCTCATTCTATGTGCCACATCAGAGCTCGTCAGATAGACAGCAATACCAAACTCGTCACCAGGGCTCTAATAGTTATACCTTTTCAATTGCCGATTGAGCAAAGAATTTACTGACGTAAAGTGAGCCAATGGGAACGCCCATATTATCATTAGTGATGCCAGTGCAAGTCCGCCATCTTGGATCTGTGTCTTCGACTCCAGAGATTCGCTCATTGAACTTTGCTCGGGCTTTACGGAATGGACTGGATAATAAGCTAATTTTATCTCGAATCATTTGCCACACCACGTAGTTGGATAGTAACCTAGAAATACAATTATCGCTCTTATTACTAAATGTTCACTACAGGATTCTTCAAAGGAATGAGAAAGTGATCTTGCCGTTGAATTTATCGTCACACACTCTCAAAGTTTATGTTCAAGGCCGTGAAAACAGAGGGTAGCGCGCTTAAGAAGTTACCTCTCAGGGATATTAATTTCACTTTTAGTTTTCCACATTCTAGGAAAATTTCTCTCAATGTTCACCTCAGCAACAGGTGTGTCAGTGAACACTACAATCAACCGTCGACCTTTAAGGCGGACGTTACAAGAGACGATCCGCCACGTCGATTTTTAGTACAACAGAACTAAAGTTGTGTTGCGCTGTGTTGCGCTAAAATCGTTATTGCGAATCATCCGTTGTAACATCACCTTTACAACTCAATCGAATCCTTCTCTTACCTCAGTGAGGATTTGCCTAGTTCCTAGGCCTCATTATTCCGCGCGGCCTATGCGTTTCGGATCACGCCGTCTGAAATGAACTGAACTAGAAGGCCTGAGAAGACGCCGTACAGGGACTAAGCGAGGATATCTTTTGGAAAATTCCAACTCACATGTCTAAGATTCTGTCTACGGTTAAGTTTGCTTGCAACAGCGGGGAAAACAAATTGTATTTGGTGGTATATAAGCTTTGTCTTTCTGTTACTACAGAATGTGCGCAGAGTTCCTCCCCTTTTTGTTGAGCACAACAGGCAGATGATTAAAAACGATACTTACTCTTTGGAAGTACTTTTTAAAAGTTTTGTCATTTTCTGCAGATATGATGGCGATGTAGCTAGCACCACCTCTGTTTTAGTTACATGTGCTTCTTTAAATATAGCCCGCATGTGATCTAACCAGGGAAACTATAAATCAATGCGGACAATTTATTAGTCACAAGGGTAAATTTACATAAAGACACAAGAATAACACATTTTCCCTTTTTTCTGTTGAAATAAGCTATTATAAAGTCTTTCGAACACCTGAAAACTCCCATAGTATAGCTTCAAGATATAAATTTCTGAGGAAAAGATGGATCAACGACACACAGGCACCAACCCACGACTTACCTGACCCGTACCTAACGCATGCGCACAGCCATGTCACCCCGGCAGTGGCAGCCGTAGACAGTTGTTTTGCTAGACTTTCTCAAAGTCCTTCGCTTCACATTTCCGGTTCCGGTAGTTGCCGCAGAAAACAAAAAAAATCTACCGCTGCCGCTTCGAGCTCGTGAAAAAATATGAGCTTGACTTGTAGACAAGTCTTTTGTTTTGCCATCAGCACCGTACAGAGGTCCGACGGCTATGCCTTGCCAGGAGCCCATAACCCGATGAGCCCTAATAAGCGCGAAACAGCTTCCCATGCCATTGCCCGGCTTATATGGCTCTGCGCACGTGTAAGGTACTGGCCAGGTCGTGACGAGTAGTCGTGTCCATGTGTCACTTTCTGTAAGGAATAAAAGTTTTTCCATTAATTTTTGCAAGAAGAAGTCAGACGTAAAGGCCAAAATGGCAACCAATAAAGTAGAGACTAGGAGTGTAGATTTCTCTCACCTGTGGAACAAGTTTGATGAGAGTCTTAAGGTTCATTCTTCGGTAAATTCCTTCTGCTTTATCCTCAGCTGAGGTGGTGAACTAAAACCATCAAGGAGAAATGATAGATTCTCACTATAGCTTATTACGAGGGAAGCACATATTACCACGTACCCGGGTAGGATTGAAATGGATTTGTTTATGGTAAAAACTGTTAATCGTTCCCTTGTAATCATAGAGCTGTCACAACATAAAAAAATATACTTACCTTAGCCAGTTTTTTCTCAAAATCAATAATTTCGCGCATCTTTGCCGTTGTATTACATTTTGTTCCAAGAAGCTTTGCGACAGTAGACATGTAATCTACATAAATATCCACCATCTACAGGGAAAAAATAAACAAATGGCCGAATTTCGTGAGACAATTGCTCCATAACTGACGTGAGTGGTTGGGGGATAACCAACGTCGTGAAATAGCCATGAAAGCGAACAAGGTGTGTGTGTCTAAATCAGCAAAGAAGCGATTTACTGAAATTGGCACGAAAGCAATGTAGTCAGTCAGTCAGTCAGTCAGTCAGTCAGTCAATGATTCATTGATTAAGAATTAATTATGAAAAGTAAAATACCAATGAAGCAAAAGCAGCGCCGGGGTAGATGGTTGCTTTGGGACTCTCGAAAATTTTTCGTCTGTCCCTCCCTCGTATATCACCCACCCCCCCCCCCCCCCCCCCATTTGGTAGAAAAATATGTGGTACTTGTCTCCTACTCTCCCCTTCTCAACTAAATAATGTTTCTTACCTCAGGATGTTTAAAGTAAATTTCCCTTTGTAGACTCAAGCCGGACTGATCAACCTAACAATATTACAACAAATATTGGTCATTAAAATTCATTTTCCTAAAGAGTAGTTCTCGTGCTTAGATCTCACCCAACAGTGTACGTTTGAAAAGGAAGTCAGTCTCTCATACGCTTGGCCATGTTTAATATAGGTAAGATGGAAGACAACTTTCAATCATACGATCCAAATAAGACTGAATTTTGCCACTATCTCATCAGAGTTTGACTAGTTGACAGTGCCTAGAAAACTGAACTAAATTGCACGTCATTGATGACTTAACTGTTCCAAGGCCATTCTATCTCCAGCAGGTAGCGAGAAGTGAACCGCTGTTGGGCTGAGCCGAAACAAGTCTTTAACCATTCAGGGACGTCAAGAATTCGGAGGTACAAATGAGCTGACTCGAACCAAGTTGGGAGGAAAAAATGCCAATCATGACCCACTTAAGTTTATGATTAAACTGAGTATTCTTACCTTTATTAGGTGCTTTGTAGAATTAAGGTGATCATTTGTGACTTCGACAGAGAAGAAAGGTGAGGCGGGGTAGTATGTACTTTGGAGATATTTTAATACTTCATGAATGTCCCAAGCAGACTTATTCCAGCTTCCGTCATTACAGATACTCCAAGAGCCAATTTCTCTGATAAAATCTAACATGGGTTTGGCTCCCAGTCTTTCGATCGCGACAGTGTCCATACAGGAGCTGTAAAAGTCTCTTGTTTTCACCAGAGCCTCGTTCTGAGGGGCACCATCATGTGACATTTGAAGAAGTTCGTAAATTTCTTTCTCAATATCTTTGGAAAGTTTAGTAAAAGTAGAAAAATCATTATAACTCTTAGGGATTGGATTCCTCTTGATCCAGCCCCCGCAGGAAAATTGAAAAAAGTCACTACAAGGGTTTACTGTGGAATCTATACTCTTCTTAATGTATTCCGCAACTTGGATGCATTCATGAGCTGTACATATCTCCGAGTTTTTTCGATTGTGGACGTCTGAAAACATATACAAGGCTCGCTTTTGCTGTTTTGTCGAGGCATTTGGGTTATCAAAATGGCGATTGAGGACAAGTACCAAAAGTCCAACTGTACTAACACTTAAAAAGGCCGATACGATGAAGGCATATCTTCCCAACATGTTGCCCTTAACGTTTACCTGCCAAAAAAAGGTGCTAGGATATTTTCGATTTCTCTCCAGAACAGCTTGGCTGTAAAGTATAACTTGATTAGGGCCATAGAAAGTTCATTTTATCTGGGCAAGCTGGGCAAGATGATGTATTTGTCCAAAATGTTTGTAACATCATATCGTATATTTGGCGACACTGAGTGTCGAGCACCTGTTGGTCACATTGTACCTGTTTATTTTACCTGTCACTTTTGGAATATCAAGTGATCCATGAAATTATGCTTTTCCTTGCAAGACGAAGAAGTATTCTTTAAGAAAAATGCTTTGCATATTGCTAATTTTGTGTCGAGTATGGGTAACGTTAATTCGACAACTTAGCTCAAGAATGTCTGAAAACCGGGCCAAGAAATCATATGTTATGAATTACACTAGTTGTTACAATAATAAAAATGCAATTAGCAAAAAATAAATCAGACAATATCGGGAAAATGGCCATGCTCACCAATTTTTGCAACCAGGACAAACATGTACAGAGTGCATTGTTCACGTATACAACTTACGGGGTCGGTGGGGCAATGAAGCACAAAACTTCGGGTTTTATCTACTGAGTTGATCGATTCAATTTACTAACTTAAAAAGATTTACTGACAATTTTAGCGCTAGCTAGCACTTCGTAAGAGCAGGGAATCGAGCTCGAAACCTCTGGTTTTGAATCTTTCGGTTCACATCTTAGTAAATGACTTGCACCAATATCCAAATTTTGCATCTTAGATAGCCTAGACCAAGTTAGCAAATCTCTTCAATCGTAAAATGTAGAATAATGAGTGCTTTATTACTGTATTGGGTTGCAAACCAACAGTCATGGGGGCATGGTGCCTAGTGTTAAACAATCAAAATTGAAGCGATGAAAAATGTTTTTAGTATACGTGTTTTGACAATTGAAATTATTGAAAGAATTTTAGTTGGTGTTTGGGTTTATTACAAGATTTCTTACGATTTGGGGAAATACTTATTGTGTAAAGGAAAATGTCATAAAAATAATTTGCAAGAGTTGCGTTAGCCATTAGTGGCATTTAATGCGATCCTTGTTTGTAGTTAAGTTTTACAAGCGTTCTTGTTGTTTTGCTACCCATGGTTTTGGCTTGTGGGTTTAGTTAGTGATCGATAGAAAGTTTCTCCTAATGAAATGTGGAGACAGGTGTTTTGTTTCTACTGGTTTCGGAAGGTTACACAAAAGCTTTGTCTCCGTTTTCGAATATAGCTTGGTTTAACGTCTTGTCCTTGACTGGTGGTACGTTGGTAATTGCCAGGAAATAGTTCCTGTCCGTGTTTTGGATAAGTTTTGGCTTGTTTCTCTTGGATTCAGTCGAATTCATACTGTAGATGGTGTTACTTAAAAGTTAAAAGTATTTAAATAATAATAGTAAGATATTTCCTGGTCACATCACAGCTCAGTGTATTGAGTCTTCAAGCCGTAAATGACCTGTAAGAAGTTGTTAGCCGCCCGTGTTGCAATCGGACTTGTAAGGTCGTGTTTGTGGCATCGCATTGATAATTCATAAGCAAGCGTCGCCAGTCACATTCGGAGAAGAAGCTTGACACCTTATCTAGATCGACTACCCAGCATAATCTTCAAGCAACAACTTTAGAACCTTTTTTAAAGAATTGTAAAAATTCTATATAATACTCGATACCTTGTAATTTTTATATTGCTCCCCTTGTTTTGTATTAACTGAAAAGCCCAATCTTAACAGTGAAAATTAAGGAAGAAAATCATTTTGACTAGGTAAATGCCTCGAAGGTTTCATACGGATGAGTCACTTCTAGCCAATCACAGTAGACTTGCGTAAGCATTCAATTGAGCTGAGAGTTGGTCGGACTAGTCGGTATAAAGGCAACGTGCGACAACAGTATAGATATAGAGAGAACGACATCCATATTCGAGAGAGAATTGTAAAGCTAGGAGCTACAAGCGAATAAACAACCAGAGAGCCAGAAGAATTTGTTTTGTTGCAAGGGCAAGCTAGTCCCCGACGAAAAGCCCTCCAGCACTAGTTACCAGGCACAACTACTTTCCCTATTGGCAACTTCTTCAGGTCAGTCACGTGGTTATTTGTCACGACCTTGGCTGTCTGGTAACAATGGCACAGACCTTGCACAGACCAATTTCACAGACCTAGCTGAGAAAGAAACTGCGCAGGTGACTTTCAGGTACCCGTCTGAATAATGGTCTTAACGCGCATGCGCTCAGGTCTTAAACTATCTGAATCACGGGAAAACCTTTGACTTTTGCGGTTTTTAATATTAGAATGCTAAAGAAGAACATCAGTAGGATTTTAAAAGGTAAGCTGAAAAATATTCTTAAATTTGCTTTCTTCAGACGATCTGATTCGACATATATGTTTACTTTGTCGCGGCGGCGTAGGAAGTGAAAACTTGAAGGTCGTGCCTTTTTATTACATCGCTCTGTCAAAATTAGGTTATGTTTTGAAATGCGGATTATCCTCTACATGAACCTTTTGAACATCAAAACAATTGTTTCGTGAAAAATTTTACTGGCTTACACACAGACTATAATCATGAAAAGGCAACGAGCATAAGGTTGTCAGCGGCATTGCTAATTGTCATCCAACTTTGCATGGTTGGTAAACCATATAGTAAAGTAAAGATGACAAATCTGACTAGTCCACCCCAGATGTGTTAGAGTTATTAAAAGCCCCCGGGATTAAAAGTTATGATACACTGCTGGTTCAACATTGCTATCATTCCACCGGCAGTACAAGGATTTTTACTCTGGCAACAATCTCCTCTTGACGGCATATTCACTTGGCTGTGAAGCAGAGGCAAATCCGAGTTTCTACAAGGATATACTTGATTGTCGAGAAATTTCTTCCATGTGAAGATCTCAGTGGAGAGCTGTAACTGTCTCTGGTACTGCATGGTCCACCTAACACATGAATTTTCCGCAACTTCCAATAGCGATTTCTGAAAATTTCCAAAAAAGAGGACAACCTCGATACCCAAATTTTCGAATTTTTTTCCCGGAAGTTCTCTTTATTTCCATTTTGAACTTTGCTCCCCGAATTTCTAGAATTTTTGGTTGAATGACTCGCATTTCAGAAATTCAACAGCTTTCGGAATTTCTGTTTCGAAAGTTTGGCGCCCACTATTTCTGCGGAAAAAATGACGTCATGGCTAAATTAACACGTGGTTCTCTGCGGATTCAAATTCCCGGATAAGACAAGTCACGTCAGCAAATGTGGCAACAACATGGCGGATGACAGGGAAGAGGGTATGGACGGTATTCGCGAGACAGATTTAAACGACGATGTGATTTCCGGTGCCATTGGAACTAATGCAATAACGAGTATCGATTTGGAAGAAGAAGACCCAAGGCGTTTCCCTGGCATGGATGAAATGTTGAAAGTTGCGACTGATCTGCAAGATAGTGGACATTCGGTACAACTCAACGATTCACCGGCCGCAACGCCCAGATTAGAATTAGAAAATTCTGGTGAGGAACACATAACTTACCTAACTGCTGAGGCCTTATTGTTATTGGTTTTTTCGTATCGCAGCATCGATTTGAAAGTTTCCCTGTTCTTTCACAAAAAATTTGACACATCACTCACACGTTTGGCCAAGCGAGTACTTTCCAGTAGGCAAAAATTTGTTGTAAAGGGGAAAATGGAATTGAAGTTCTTAGCTAGATGAATCAAAGCTTATTTGAGCCCCTTTGCTTACATCCAATTCGTAGCGTTATTGGGAAGTAAAACGTCCTTATACTCTACAACAGTACTGCTCGAAGTTTTACTAGTAAGTCCAACACAGTAATAGATGCTTTCTACGGTTTCAACAGTTTTCTTAAGGAAAATGAGTGAACCTGCGAGAAATGCTCCACACTCACAGTCTCTGAGATATAGTCTATTTATGATGATAAATTACACAGGAAACATTTAAAGAATTTTCTGAACTTTATGTGTCGGTCAAATGGAAGCTTCAATCCCCCCTCCCCTCAAGGTTATGTTACACGGAATGATTCGCAACGACTATTTTTAGCGCAACACATATTTACAACATTGTTGCGACCTTGTTTCGAACAGTTGCAACATTGTTCCAACATTGCAATGTAGTGTTCTTGTTGCAAATCTTCCTGTGTAACATCACTTTTGATGAACATAGGCTTCTGCGGGGTGGGAACTTGAAGGCTAGCCTCACTTCATATGACTTGTTGCAGCATTCTGTTTTAGATGCATCGGGGTGCACTTTGAATTATTACAGTCCAGGCTGATAACTCATAATGACATTATATCCACTGTTGTAGTAACTTCTTTAATGTACTGTTTAGAGCAGGCATAGCTTCCTTTTTTAGTAGCCTGAGAAAACAGCTAACATTTTGCATTATGCTACCACTGGTTTCCCCATAAAACAACATCTGAGAAATGAGCACAAAATTCAATACTGTTGATGTGACACTACCCAGTTTTTGGTAGTGATTCGTACTGGTCGGAAATGGAGTTTTTGTGCTCATTCCTCAGTGGTCATTTCACTGGAAAATCAGTGGTGGCATCTCAAAATGTTGGCTGTTTTTTCAGGGTACAGTGGAACCTCAATTTACAAACCTCTATGTAATGAAGTCCTCAGTATAATGAACAATATTTCCTGCCTGACTAACAGTAGAATATGTGGAAAGGAACCTTGATATAATGAAACCTCCTTATAGCGAACATATTTTGTTGGTCCCTTGGCCCTGTGTTATATCAAGGTTCCACTTTGCACCGTAGCTTTGGCTTACAATATTCATTTTTATTTTTAGAAAAGTTGCTTTCAGAAATTATTTGACATTAGATTCTCATTCAAATGCTGTAATTTTGCGTGTGGTTGCCTACTTGTCAACATGGCTTCCAAATTTGTGATAAGGCCTGTTGCTGTGAAACTTTAACAGATATCCATCCATGAGAGGCCCTATAAGTGTTGGTAAACTGGTGGTGGTAACTGGCATGTATTGAAAGTTCTAATTAAACTGACCTCTATTAAGAGCAAACCCTTTATTGAGCGGACAAGAGTATTAGTCAGTTTTACCCTTTTCTTCCCATATTTTTTTTTGTAAAACAGGCCTGTGTTTTGTTTACTCCTCTATAAACAAAGTATTTTTCCATGGATGCATGTTAAACATAGATTTCACTGTTCTATTAGTTTACTTGAGTAATAAATCCATGGAGGATATTCTTTCAGCTTGTGATCCTCTAGCTGATATATTACAGTAAAACCTCTATGAAGCGGACACCTTCGGGACCTCCCCAAATTTCTGCTTAATGGAGGTTTGCAAAAATTGCACAGTGTTTGTTAACAATTAACATTCAATGGTTACTTTGTACTGTGATAAAGTTCCATCTTGTTAAGGGTGGATTTGATTGTGAAAAGCTGTGCTGTGCTTTGTGCAAGACTTTTCACGGAACTTTGATTGCGGATGACAATCATTTGGCCAGATATTGGCCCAAGCTACATTTGATTGACAGCTAAATGTATTGATTTATAAAGTAAACCAATAGTCCAGTTCATGCTATTGTATTTGTAAAATACCTTCGAGTAAAAAGAGTAAGGTTTTCTTTGAGTTTACTGTTGTATTATAAACTGAGATAATATTTTCATGTGTTTTTTACACCAGGGCCATCCTCAGTTTCGTGGCAGCCCCCTGATGGGACATATCAAAATGGCCATCCTTCTGCTCCAGCTGTTATTCGTCCTGGCACTGTTCAGAAAATAGATCACCTTAAGAAATGGAGTATTTCAACTTACAAATACACTAGGCAGTATCTTTCAGAAAGGTTTGGGAAAGGAACAAGAACTGTAGACACTGAGCTTGAAGGACAAATTCTTTTGCTAAAAGAAACACAGGTCAAGTATGCTAGCATCCTGAAGCTTGCAAAACAGATGACGCAACATTTTCAACACATGGTTCAAAGTCAACGCGGTCTTGCTGATGCTTTTGCTGATTTAGGCATGAAGTCACCAGAGCTACAGGATGAGTTTAACTACAATGCAGAGACTCAAAGATCTCTTGTCAAGAATGGTGAAGTTCTTTTAGGTGCTCTAAATTTCTTCACGTCCAACTTGACCACGCTTGTACACAAGACCATGGAGGACTCCATCATGACAGTGAAAGCTTATGAGTCTGCCAGAATAGAATATGATGCCTATAGAACAGACTTCGAGACTACCCAAGCAGGACCAAGAACAGCAGCAACTGCTGTAAAAGCTGAAGAGGCCAAACAACAGTATGATGTGCAAAAAGAAAAATTTGACAGGCTCCGTGGGGACTTGGCTATCAAGCTCAGATTTTTAGAGGAAAACAAGGTAGAGAACCTCATTTTCTTGAATGAGTCCCTATTACTGTTCATGATTTGACTGTGATAGACGGAAAATGGACTGTTTTTTTCATTGTTCTTACAGACACCAAAGAACAGAATATATAGACTTCAAATAATGAGTTTCATTTTTATGTGAATTAAAAGATGTTTAATTTCACAACTGCCAAGTTGTTTGTAGAGGCTATATTTCTGGTAATAAACAGTCCTGCAATGAATTGACATGCACTGTACAGGTTGCTTTTCTCTGTATTATTTTTTTGCATTTTCTGTAAGTGCTCAGAATTCTTCTGTGTGGAAATGTGCTTCACAGGTTATAAAATTTTATGAGGTATGGTATTTAAAGCCTTACTTTTCGTGCCTGCAAAGCTTAACTTAACTGATCACATTCTTTTTTCTCTGTTTGACTTAAATAGGTGAAGGTGATGCACAAGCAGTTATTGCTCTTCCAAAATGCTATAAGTGCTTATTTTGCTGGGAATAAGCAGGCCCTGGAGAACTGTATGAAGGAGTTTCATATCAAAATCAAGAGCAATGAAGGCAAACAGCAATCATTTCTGGAACACTAAAAGACAGTTACTGATGCATCATGTTTGTAGGTTATAGAAAATTTGAACAAGCAAGGACAAAAATAGAACTGCTTGTGTGATTTACATCACAGTAAGCTTTCTGTTGCTAGTAAGATGATTTTATTGCCTTTGAGCATTAACTTATTAATGTAAAATCTACTTAAAACCAAAGAAAAGGAGCAGATACATATGGAGAAAATAATGTGGTTTTTAGACTTTGGCTTGTTATCTAAAATTTAAGTTATGAGAAGTTATGATCAGTGGCTCTGTATATCTTTATCTGTATGCAAAAAGCATCAGTAGCATTTTTTTTTACACTGCATATAGTTTCAAAATAATATTAGCCTTCTTATTCCTAGATCATGTTACGACAAGATTATTTGTTCCTCTAATTTTGAGATCTGAGGACAAGATCCTACTGAAATTAAATTTCTCACAAAACCAATTTCATATATTAAAGGTACAAAGGTACAATGTATTCAGTGGTTTGGTAGATGAGTGTGGATACATGTAGACAGTAAATAGGAGGTTTAAACCAGATTAATGTATCAATTTGTTGTTCAATTTCTCTTATCTTTTTTGTGTTCCTTTCCTGTATATTGTAAAATGATGACACAACTGAAAATAAAATTTACACTGCTACAGTCAAGTAGTATTATAGGTAGTGAAATTTTCTTACAACCTTGAAGGAAAACAAGTCAGGGATAGGGAACAAATAGAGAACAATACCAATGTAGTTTAGCAAGTGAAGCTAATGTTTGTAACTTTTGATTGTTTTAAGTTGAAGAGAATAAAACAGGACAAACTATTTAGGACCGAATAAAATAGGACCAACGCCTTTACATTTAGCTTTTCCTTGTTCTCTATCTAAGAAATATTCTCAAGGTCATTTGAAAATATCTCAACTTACCTACAGTATTCTTGTAATTTGTTCCTTTTAATTTAATACTCTATGCAGAAACATACATCAAGGAATAATATTATTATGATAAACATACTTAGTAATAGCTTAGTCAGATTGAATTCTGGTCTGTTTAGAGGTAAAAAGGAGAAAAAAGCAGAAGTCTAAAACATTTGCACAGGTTAAGTAGTTACCAGGGCCCAGTTGTTCGAAGGCCAATAAATTAGCGCTTAACATGGGGTTTAATTTAACCCATGGTTTCTTTTTCTTGTCCTCAAAAGCATTTTCTCAGATAACTTTCTCTGTTATTTTTAGAGCCTCCAATCATCAACCTGTAGACAAAAAGAATTAAAGCCGAAATGCTTTTTAAGCTTTCAAATCTGAATTCAAATCTCGCACTAACCTTGGTTTATCTTAACCCAGCTTTGAACACCTCAGCCTAGGTCAATAAACTTTAAATCATGTCATGCCAAATCAAGGTAGTGTGAACACTTTGCTCAGTCTTGAAAGCTGATGGGAGTATCAGTAAGTTATAAAGAAGTTTCTGTTAAATATGACAAATTACAAAGCAGGATCTTTCTTTGCTGCCAGAAAATATTATTGTAGTCATCAAGACAACAGCAACAAATGACATACAATTATATATTTGAAGTACAGGCATGGTAGTTTATATTAATGATGAAATCATTTTAGACCAGTAAGCTGTTATACTAATAACTTTGCAGTTGTTGGCTTCAAGACAGAGTTTTGGTCCCTTCTGTAGGTACCGATGCATAGATTACATACAACAAAAGACACAGTACAACCAAACAGTAAAGTCCATAAGAGAACTCCATTGTTTGGTTCCTATGATTATTTTGTGATGATGTTACCTGCAGAAAGTCCCAGAGTTTTGCTGTTCATACCATTCTGATTTGCATTGTTATAGTACACTTAAATAGCACAATACTGTTGTCAGTCTTCTTGGAATTCGAGAATAAATTTTTAAGGGTGTAAAACATTACTAAGATATTCACAGGCAGGTGATAACCCTATAGAGAACATCACAAAACATCCTCGGAGACCCAGGGCTCCTCTCTCTTCTGAAGAAAAAAAAGGAAAAATGCCTTTGCTTTTAGCCTGTGAACCTCTTCCCAGTTGTTGCTTCTTTCAACTTTTCAGCCGAGAGAAGTGAAAACTTTGAATAGTTCTGCGTTTTTCACAGGTGACTTTGCTATTGTTGGAAGTATGAATAATAATGGTAAATTCAATAAACATATGGTGTCAATGTTATTATCCCACCATGCAGTTCAGCTGGAGACCACCATTTATCACAAATTATGCTATAAAAGCTCCCCCCCCCCCCCATCCTATGTAGATAGCATCATAAAATACCACCTTTCCAGCAACTTCCTAAAAAAAGTTTTTGAAAGAAACTGAAGAGAAGAAAGGTCAACTGGACTTGTAGCATGATGAAAAAAACAACAACAATAACAACAATTGAAAACATAAAGGGAAAGGGAGGTGCTTTTCTTCTCTTTGCCCAGTGGTTGACCCTGTGCCCCCCTATGTAAAAGAGTGGCACACAGGGTAACTAATGTAATGTTGTCAAGGGAAATTCTCCTTTGTCGTTTTTAAGTTTATACGAACGTATACTAAACAATAAGAAGATATTTAAAACAATCCACTCTCTTCTTGACCTGACCTCTATATCTGAGAAAACAAAACATTGTCAACTTTCAAATTCAACTTCAACTTTCAACTTCATTTAAATTTAAAAATATAGCAAAAGATACATTGGGACTGGCCTGCAGTTAGCAAATGCCCATAATACACTCCGTTCCCCCGCCCCCACCCCGCCAAAGTTTGCACCCGACCGTCTTAGCAACCCACAGTGCTTTGCTGACCTTGGAAGCTATTCCTTCCGGTTATCGGAGCGCTTGTTTCAGTCATGAAATTTGACATGGTTCTCGCTATTAAAGCTACATTCGTGTGACTGAAATCAAAACACTCAAAACTGGGCATCATGTACTTCGATCAAGGAGAACAGAGGGAACTGAAAGTTTCCGTTATGTGGAAACGAGCCCAGAGAAAGAAGATGCTCACTTCAGTGAACTGGAAAGAGCGAGTGTTTGTTCTCACCCCTATAACTCTCAACTATTTTGAAGGCTCTGCAGAGGTAAGGATGTGCAAATACCTTAAAATGATGTAAATTGTACTTTGAATCCAATATTTCATGACTGTTCAAAGATCGGTGTTTTATCTCCGAGTTTGTACGTTTTGCACAAAATAATAATAACAAGACACCACGTCGCGTACACAGTGTACGCTCCGTAGCGTCTTGTTATTAGGGACCTTAAGATCCAAGGACGGCGACGGCAGACAAAACGTCGCTGAAAAAGTGAATTCACGTTCTTTCAATCTTCATCGCGATTACTCCAAGTCACTAACTTTTTCAAATGTAGGTGAACCTTCCTAAAGTTAAATCCCTAAGAACCATATCCAAGTTCAGAAAGAGAAAGGAAATTTCCTTGTCGCTTGTGTACTTCCTCTTTAAAACGTGAAATTAGGCATTTTCACGTCGTAGTCATGCAGTGACGGCAAAGAAATGTACAGAAAAGCGTGATGCACGTGCAAAGTTGTTGTTTTGCTAATCAAACCTATTGATTTTTTGAAGTTCTCGTTGCCGTCGCTGTCGTCGGATCAAGTAGCGCACATGAGAGGACACAGAGGCTTTTTACTGGAAGTACAATCCCACGCAGGGATGTTTTCTCCGCTGGCAGCTAATCCGACTTAATCCCATTTAATATGTCGCGTTCCTCGAAAGTGCAAAAATTTTCTTGTCGTGTATTAGATTTCAGATACATTTTCTTAATCTTCATTTCGCGCCAGAATAAATTAGTTTGCGCGCAAAGCGCTCCTGGTTTGTCCCACTTCGAGTCCACCTTCTGGAGATACGCCGGCTTGGTAGCTAGAATACATTGCCGAGGCGAAGATCTGGCATTTTTTCCTCCTCGTCGTTAATGTTTATATTTGTGGTGAGAATGCAGCGCATATCGGTGGATTTTACTTCATGCAGCTTGCTACTTCTGAAAGAAGAGTGCCGGATTTCATCGTTTTGTCCATGTTTACTAGTGTTGGCGAAATATGTAAGGTAAATGAACCGACAACTGTAAGGTAAGAATTGAAGTTTTAAATTTGTTACTCGGTGAAAAATCGTGGAATTGGAATTCGTGAAACCCGTGGGTATTACCTCTGTTACCTAATGTCATGCGATGACTCCTCGCTTTTTCGATGCGTAACACGGATACAAGAGATAAATCTCTTTCGCAAAGTGAAGTATAATTTACTTAACGAGACCATTTGACGAATATTTCTGGTTATATGCTTTATTTATATTTGCTTGGCTTATTCAGGCTACATGCCAGGAGTTTGATGACAATGTTTGTGTGCTATAATTATGCTGATAAGTTTTTGCACCTTTATATTGAAACTCATGTAAGCCAAATGTTTCTAACCTCTAGCAAAACACTCTTCTATTGTGGAGGAACTTTTAATGTCTTTCGGGGCTCAATATGGTGTCAAATTTTTAGGGGGAACAAAGCTTGATTTTTGGCCAAACAGACTATAGCTTTTTTGTCTCTGAAGAGAGCGCGAGGCAAACGTCCGTCACAGAGCGCCGTGTAACCCAGTGATTCTTTAGGCAGGCACACCCATGGGTGCAGTGTAACCCAGTGATTCTTTAGGCAGAGCTAACAAACATAGGCTGCACTTTAGGTGGCACACCCATGGGTGCAGTGTAACCCAGTGATTCTTTAGGTAGAGCTAACAAACATAGGCTGCACTTTAGGTGGCACACCCATGGGTGCAGTGTAACCCAGTGATTCTTTAGGTAGAGCTAACAAACATAGGCTGCACTTTAGGTGGCACACCCATAGGTGCAGTGTAACCCAGTGATTCTTTAGGTAGAGCTAACAAACATAGGCTGCACTTTAGGTGGCACACCCATGGGTGCAGTGTAACCCAGTGATTCTTTAGGTAGAGCTAACAAACATAGGCTGCACCTTAGGTGGCACACCCATGGGTGCAGTGTAACCCAGTGATTCTTTAGGTAGAGCTAACAAACATAGACTGCACTTTAGGTGGCACACCCATGGGTGCAGTGTAACCCAGTGATTATTTTAGGTAGAGCTTACAAACATAAACTATACAGGTGTACATCAGATGGCAACAAGCTTTCCAGTTAAAACTTTGTCATAAAGTGCTGCACCGTGGCACTTAGACAATTTCTTTATCGCTTGCTTGATACATTGTTTTGACGCACAATTGATAGTCAGGAGAAGTCGTATTGTCTAAAATCGTAGCAAAAGACAAATTTACACACATCACAGAGGTAAGGTAAGGTAATACACGGTATTTCCCTTAGGTACATTTACATTCAACTATAGAAATATAACCAGATAAAAACTAAAATAATAACGATATAACAATAAAAACCTGCTTCACATTTAGGCCTTGTGTAAAGATACATATATCTAAATTAAGGTTTTTTAATTTTCCTTTAAAAAAATTATTGCCGCACCTTCAGTGACAAGCTGTTCTACAACACTCTTCCGTTATAAGAAAGGCTTCTCTTTTAAAATTCAGTGCGGGGTTGTGGAACAGCGAACTTGTTTGTATTCATGCATTTTCTGTTAGGTTATAAGCAATTAAATCGCATGCAGCGACGAATAAAACGCGAAACCATCAGATATTCTAGAACCATGTTATTTACAGTGCTGTGCATTATTATTGCTTAACTAGCTAACTACGCGCTGATGGAAGTAAATTTCGCCCCTTTAAATTTCGAAACAATTCACTGGTACTGTATAGTCATAATTGGAACGGAAAGTTAGCACGCGAGCAGGGCGATTCTGCTGTAGTTTCTGCAATGTAGAAGATATTACGGCAATGAGGCTCCCGAGGTCCGTTTCCGAAATCACAACTACATGTAGTATGAAATGAATTCTGCGTGCAGACGTCTCCTTTTCCAGGTTAGGTTAAATAAACCAACGGTTTGTTTGACAAAGCTCCCACGAGACGGTTTTTTGGTGATTTTATTAATTTTTCCGATCCATTTTTTGTTTCATCTCTATTTTCGCAGCTTTTGCGATACAAACTAAATTCATTTTTAGTTGTGATGGCATTACACTGCTTAATCAAGACTGCTTTGGAAGAAACTGAATATATTGTGCTTCGCGATTTCGCAAAATTGCTGCGAGAATTAAAATATATTTTCTTCCAGAAAAGTGTTTTCACGCTTTTTTCTCTTGTCAATTATCTCGTTTTCTAAAGGTCTTCGAGAACTGAATAAGACAATATTTTATTACCTACAACCTACAAACCTGATTTATTTTGACCACATCGAAACAAAACTGGAAGAAGAAAAGCCTTTTATTTTTGCCGGCTTCGGCCTGCCGACGCGATCGTGTCTGGTTTGCTTTCATATGATGACATTTTCCTGACAGAAGGGTGTCGGGAAAAACACCTCACGCTGATCATACGTGACAAAATCCGCCGCGCCTAAGCTAATGAAGAAAAGTCTCCTGGAAGGCTCCATACAATTCCTTATAACAAAATTATAAGGAATTGTATGGAGCCTTCCGGGATACTTACAGCGCAAGCCCTTTGTGTCTTCTCATGATTGGCTAATCCCTCAACTTAGAGTCTCCTCTGACCTGACGGGTCACTCAGCTGAGTTGGTTCAAACCCCGGGGAAGCCAAAATAATAATTCTTTCTTCCTCGAAAAAGTTAAAGAATAAATTAAAGAAATCGAAGTGATCTGGAGATATCTCGAACTAATTTGGCTCTCACTTCGTCAAATAGCCAAATAAAACCGAAAACCTACAGACTTTGCATGCCCAATCTTGTCAAAAAATGGTAACTTTGATACATTCCTGAGTGTCGCGAATCCTTTACTTCGCACTCCGCCAAAGTAATAATAATAATAATCCATTTATATAGGGCATTTTCTACAAAACTTAAAAGTAAAAATAATCACAAGAATTTGACATTAAAACTAGACGCTAACTACAAAATAGATAAATGTACACAATAGATAAGAATCAGATAACAAATAAAAACATCACGATTCATAAGCTCTGCATGAGCTTTAATCTGCTTTAAGCTAGTCGGAAATTAACATCAAGTCATTTTCATCTGCTTCTAAGAGCTAATTAGCCTGAACCTCCTTTGAAATCTGTTTCATACTGCTAAGTCCGTGGATGGAGTAAGTAATCGAATGCGTTACAAGAGTGTTAGGCAGGAAAAACTGCCTTGTGAAAACACATGCCAGCATGGAGGTCACAAACTTCATGTTATACATGAGTATGGGTTGCTGACATCTGAAGTACTTTGCTCCTGTTAAAATTATGTTTGTGATATTGTTTTGAGCAGAAACGTGGAAAACGGAAAGGAAGTATACCTCTAAGCTCAGTGAAAGCAGTAGAGTTTGTTGAAGACACTGCATTTGACCATGAAGTCAAGAAATACTGCTTTCAAGTGAGTTCAGTATACTCTCACTGATAAACCTCTCATGGAGTTCTGCATGGGGTGCTTGGAATAAGGTTTCTATTGACTCCTGATCAAATATAAAATTCTCCTTTGATTCACAATCATAAACAAGACAAGTGTAGAAGAATTTCGCACTTAATCAGAAGTCACCAGGGCTTAAATTATTTATTCTAGGAAATTGTTCTTGTCTGTCTTTTCCTGAATACAAACTGTGCTTATTAGGCTGCTAATCAAAATAATATTATTACATGTTCAGCATATTTGCATACCACACAACAGTGCTAACATTATTTCAAATAGTCTAGCTTGGGTGTTCATTGCATGTAGAAGTCTAATTTCTGTTTATTGGTGAATTTAGCTTTTTTATGCCGGTCATGTTGAAACGCAGACCATGCAGACTGCAGACTGCAGACTGTGCAGACCGTGCAGACTGTGCAGACTGAGTGTTATTTTTTTGAAATTGTACCTTAACCCATTCGCCCCTGAACCGCCCGTAACCGCCTGTGCGGATCCACATTCTTTCTACCCTTTGTGACGTCATCGGTTTTAACGGTCAAGGACAACTTTGCCCGCTAACTTGTGCAGAGTGAAGAGATCTTTCAAACTATACCAGAATGAGCACAATTCAGTCAATGATACTGGAGAAAGAGGCAAAAAACCATGTAACATTGACCTGAAAATCTCCATGAAAATCTTGTTCCATTGCCCACCTACCTTTCCTTTCACCTAATCCTACGATCCTAAAAGCTTTCCTAAAAACTATTCCCACCAAAATGAAGCCTACTAAATGCCCAGCAAGAGAAAACGATGACAAGCAAAAACGATGACAAGCGGTATCTGTAAGATTTGAAGAAATGACAGCAAGTCACCAGTTGAATTACAGAGTGAAACCAAAGACGATTATCAACAATCAAGGAAATTGAGGAAATGCCTCTCTTGTAGCAGTTGTAGGAAGCCAAAAACAGTTTTATTTTAAGTCGCTCAACCTGAAAAAGCTTCTTCTACTAAGAAAATAAATAATTGTGGCAATATAATACAGTTACAGAAAGAGACGGCTTACCTTCCTCCATCGTGCTCACTCCTGCGTGAAAGCGGCGCAGCTTGAAAAGCACGCGAAACTGCTTTTACATCTGCTGGTAAACATGAGCCCGTGATTTTCTCATTTCCTATGACCCTTGCAGGTACACATCAGTGCACACTGTATATGATGGTGATGCACAGTGCACATAATGAGAGGAAGCAGGAAACTATAGTAAAAATTTTACTAGAAAGTTAAGGTACAAGTAAAAAAATAATACTCAGTCTGCACAGTCTGTACAGTCTGCACGTACGGTCTGCACAGTCTGCAGTCTGCATGCAGTTTGCAGTCTGCATGGTCTGCGTTTTAACATGACCATTTTAATGCTGTAAACTCTGAACTTCATCATACTTCAGTTCTAAAAGAAGGTTACTGGAATAGTATCTTTCAGTGTGACTGATTCTGTGTTCTTGAACTTACCATTAAGAACAACTTACTGTCTTTGTTACTTTTAACCCAGATGATTATAATGTAGCCCTTGACATCTAGCATTGTTGTATGTAAGCACCAAATCTGGTGCATGTGATAGGTCAGTTAACAGAGTAACTGTGAGACAGCTATTGTAGACTGCTGTATTATTTTCTCAAAATGTTTTTATTATAGATTTATCATATTACAGGTACATGTGTGAATTCCAAATCTTGTAATGTTTACATGTATTTCATATGTCTATTTGTGAATGTTCTGACAAAGAGTGAAACACATGTTCAGACCATAGTCAACTTGATATGCATTTACTATCTAGTAATTGCTTGGGTGATGTCTACATTAATCTGTTTCACAGATTAATAATATAATAAATATTATATTGATCATATCCACAGGTTAAGTACACCAGCTAAGGACTAATGAAGGCACTACCATATTTTTCTACTGATCAACAGGTTGTCTATGATGATCTGGTTTTGTACATCAGTGCAAAAACCAAAGATGAAAGAAAAGAGTGGGTGGATTCCATTCAAGATGGTACTTAAGTAGATTCTTTTTTTTTGTTGATAAAGACAAAGATGATTGATGAGGAGCCTTGATGCTCTCACTCCTAGACCATTGTATAACAGGATTATTTGTCATTCTTACTATTAAATCTGTGGATGAAACTCTGTGGGGTTACCATTCAAGTAAAACCTCTTTGCTAGACCTTTTGGTCATCACTAGAGGTCTTTGATGTGACTAATTATAAGGTGAAATTAATGGAAGTGTAAAGTCATTATAGTACTTAACCCATTCGCTCTTGGAGATTTTGCAGAAAAATGGGTTTTGAAGCTAGTCGAGTGGTTTTCTGGTCACTGTTGTGCTATAAAGAGCTAAAACTTACCACAAACTGGTTTACAGATTGTACACCTCGCGGCCTTCTGATCCAGATGCAAAATATCAGCTTGCGAAGTTTGGGCATGTGCAGAAAGCAAAATTTCAAGGTAGTTTTTGGGTTTAAAAGTGACACAGCTTTCTCTCCTCCCTTCTTTTTTCGCTTTTCTCGCCTCATTTTTTTTTCTCTTGCTGGGCATTTAGTAGGCTTCATTTTGGTGGGAAGAGTTTTTAGGAAAGCTTTTAGCATCTTAGGATTAGGTGAAAGGAAAGGTAGGTGAGCAATGGAACAAGATTTTCATTGAGATTTTCAGGTCAATGTTACGTGGTTTTTTGCTTCTTTCTCCGGTGTCCTTGACTGAATTGTGCTCAGTCTGGTATGGTTTGAAAGTTCTCTTCACTCTGTACATGTACAAGTTAGCGAAGAAAGTTGTCCTTGACCGTTAAAATGATTAACGTCACAAAGGGTAGAAAGGACCTGGATCCACACGGGCGGTTACGGGCGGTTCAGGTGCGAATGGTTTAAATTTAAAGGTAAGGGTTACATACTCTATACATCTGATAATAACACTTTGTTTCTAGAGTGTAGTGGTAACAAGTTTCTCCTTATGGAATATCATCCTGGAATTTTTGTAAATAAGTGGACATGCTGTGATAGGAGGGAGAAGACAGCTCAAGGCTGTCAGAAATCTTTTGCTGCAAATGAGAAAGATGGCTATCAAGGTAAGAGCAAACATTTTATAGACTACTATGAATTACTATGAATTTACCAAAAATGTTCCGAAAGTTGCAAGTATAAGTATGATTAATGGAATCTGAAGCTCGTTTTGATGCCCCAGACATAAAGGGGCAAGAGTTTTGGGATAATTATTATTTCAAGTGACTGAGTTTGAAATCTTGTACTTGTACTCAAACTCATACTCATAGTCAAATCTTAATGTCCATTTCTCCCGGCCCGACTGACCACCCCTGGGTCTCCGAGGATTAACCATATCAAGACAGGTTGTTAATTTTTAACCCCTTGCCTACTAGAGCCGAATACACCCAGCAACCAGCAACCTTTCTCAACTACCAGAGTTCCTTTCCTAATGACCAGAGTTTTGGTGATTTCATTTGTCTGAGGACATATATATATATATGTCCTGGGTTGCTGAAGGACCCCACACAGGATGTATATATATGTCCTTGGTAGACAAGGGGTTAATTAAACTGAATAATTTTGCATAAGACATTAACATTTAAAGTTGTATTCCAGGCTTAGTTACTAGACTAAGGCAACCTCCTTCCTTTGGTCAGGCACCAGTAGCAGCATTTGGTCATGGTATTTAGTTGTGCCTAAAAATATGATGTATCTTTTATATATTTGAATATCCACCCCCATGACTGACACCTCTAAAATATTCACTTGCAAATGTTAATAGTTTATAGTCTAGCAAAATTGAGATTATATTCATAGCTGTCCCTTCTTTCATTGTAGATGTATGGGAAATACCCAGATCAGAAATAGTGCTTGGAAAGGTGTTAGATTCAGGCGCGTTTGGGGTGAGTGTAAATCATCTTTTTTGACTACTGTTTTGCAAAATGGATGATGAACAGGTAAGGCAGCCAGCTCCCAGCTGGAGGCCCCTGATCCCTTCCTTGATTGGCAAGTACTGCAAACCTAAAATTACAGTGAAACCTGTATTAAGCGGACACCCTCAGGGAATGCTGTAATGTCTGCTTAATAAAGGGTGTCTGCCTAATACAGGTTTTGATAAATAACGTCATATGAGGTGTCAAATGCCATTCAAATGAACGGTGGAAACGTTTAGAATACTCCCAGAGACTATAACGATATACGTTTGCATTAATTTCTTTATTAAAGAGGACCAATTGATCATAGTACCATAAACATAGATTGCAACTCAAATTTGAAGAACTCAGATGAGTGAAACAAGCTCTATACAAACTAAACGAAATATAATTCAATAGTGTACTGTGAAACTAATCAAATAAGATCGTCAAGTCACGTTTTTTAATGTAACAATCGAAAAATTTGTGGGTGGCAGTCTTTTGCATTTCTGGTTTCTGGCATGTTGGGTGGTGGAATTTAATTATAAGTGTCCGTTTAATACAGGTTGGCAACAATAGAAATGACCATTTCAGGTACTTTTTAGGTGTCTGTGTCCGCTTAATAGAGGTGTCCGCTCATAAAGGTTTCATTTAACGTAAATAAGGGAAATAAATTTGGGGACCTCTGCTACTGTCTGCTTAATAGAGGGTGTCCGCTTAATATGGTGTCCGCTTAGACAGGTTTCACTGTATAAGCCTCCAAACTGAAACAGCTGACAGTTCAGGCACCTGTCATACTGATAAAACAGCAGTGAATTAGCTACTGGTAATCTGCAATTTCTGGATATTTCCTTGCAATAATAATTTCCTGGTAGTGTAACTTTGCAAGGGCAGTGAATATCAAGTAGCTGAATGATGATGCTGAGATATTCATTTTTCATACAACAGACTGTGAGACAAGGCTGGTGGCAAGGTACTCCTGTGGCTGTTAAAATGAGGAAGGAAGTCCCCATGTCTAAAGATGTCATGTCTGAAGATGACTTCATAAATGAAGCAAAAGTCATGACGTAAGTGCAGTTATTTACCTCCTTAATACAGACACTTCAAGTGAAAAAACCTAGTGTTTGCTTAACAGAAGTGTAACAGTTCATTAATTTCAATGGAAGGCAAATGGGTAGCCTGTGTAGAACTTTTCCACACCCCAAACCCCCTCCAGGATTTCTGAAAAACTGAAACCTGCAAAGACACGACCTAAGGGTTGAAAACATAACTTTAAATACTGTGTCGTTTGTTTTGTTTTTTGAGGCAGTGGCGCAAAAGTTTTTTGAATTGATCACAAATTAGAAATATTTTAAAGCAAACCAGATGCTTAATTAATAAGAATGTACTTAGTTGCCTCTTTCTTTTCTAACAAGCCAATGAATGTTTTGCACTTCAGAAAACTCCACCACCCTCATGTGGTTCAGCTGTTTGGTGTTTACAGCGAGAAGCCCATTTATATCATCACAGAATTTATGACACAAGGTGGGATATTATTTTTATTAACGCTGCTTGAATTAACCACAATCAGTGTTTTTCTGTGGTCTTGTAACCTCTCTCCTTCTTATAATTTCACTTTTCCTGATCAGTAATGACCCTACAAGATATTATGTTAAAAGAAGCATTCAAACCTTGAGAGAAAAACGCTATACACTTATTCTCTTTAGTATATTGCCAGCCAACCTGCTTTTAGAGATTTTGTTTTAGGAGAAAAAGAAAGAAAACTTCTTTGAATTTAGCAGTTAGCTCGCGCTAGAGATCAACTCATGATTTATTTTGTTGACAATTTAGGATGCCTTTTAGCCTATTTACGGAAACATCAAAATCACCTGCAACCTCCACAAATGACAGAAATGGTTCGGCAGGTAGCCTATGCTATGACTTATCTGGAAAGTAGGAACTTTATCCACAGAGATCTGGTAAGTTAAAATGCAAACATTTTGGAATCGGTGTTATGCAACTGTTGTTAGGGAGCTTAGGAAAGTACGCCACCACAACTCAACGGGACGGCAGAAACACAAAACAAAACAACCAAAAAAAACCATGATAGGTTTCAGCGAGTAAAACAAGACTTCTACATGTGCGTCATTGTTTCAACGAATTCCGACCTTCTTAAATTTCAAACTGAGTGCCCTTACTTAGTCATGCTGCTAACTGATGTCATCATTTTTGTCATCTTTAATCAGGCAGCAAGAAACTGTCTCATAGGAGATAATAATATAGTAAAAGTAGCGAATTTTCATTCAGCGAGGTGGGTTATTTTTTTCTTATTAGAAATAGTGAACTACTTGATGTTTTTAGTTGTGTTCACACGTGTTTCATAAAACTAAGTGAATGTTTTATTTGGACCCGTCAGAGGAACACCAGGGGCAACTGAACAATCCAAGGAGTCAAGCGCGAGAAACCGCTTCTGTTCAATTCGAGTCGTGTTCTGATTGGTTGATGGAGTGTGGCGTTAGATTTTTATTAACAAATTTCAAAGCTTGGCGATGCAGATAAATCAAAATGATCGTGAAGTTACTTTCGACTCTCCACTGTTTTCTCCGCTAAAAAACCAAGCTTTATGTTAAGTCTCCAGAGTGGTTTATACTACGACTAATATTATTATTCTCTCTTAACATGTTATTGTTGATTCCCGACAGATATGTCATTGACGATGAATACACGGCACCAGAGGGCACAAAATTCCCTATAAAATGGGCGCCCCCTGAGGTCATTCTCTATACTAAGTTCAGTAGTAAATCGGACATCTGGGCTTTTGGTAAGCCGCCATTCAAGTTATTGTTTAATACATCTCGCTGTATTTATGTTGCTTTTCTGTTTGTCCTCGTCGTTTTTTCTGCCTGGTTTCCTTTTACATTGCTGCCTTTAGTTTTGACGAATTGAACAGTCATAACTCAGTGATATATCTTTCTATTGATAGGTGTTTTAACATGGGAAATATACACTGGAGGAAAAACGCCCTTTCCCGGAAGGACCAACAAGGCTGCTGTTGAAAAGGTCAGCACTCTTCTCCTCAGCTGACGTAGATAAAAGTTTACCCCTGCCAAGTCTTCTCTTGGCTCACTCTGCACCTCGAATATTTTTTTCATTTATGATTTTTTTGTGATACCGTAGCCATGTTTTTTCAGGCTTAATGAACCAATCGTAGAATAAGCTTAAATATTCTTATCGGAAGAGCTGTTCGCATTAAGGCCACAATAGGATAGTTTGCTTTGCTAAAATAAGATTTAAATGCTGGCTAAGATCAGGTGCACGAAGATCCCCTGCTTCAGTTTCCATCTCCCGACGACCTCCTCGCTCTTCGCACGCATAAAAAGGAGGTGTTCAATTTTCAGTTCATGTAACGCATGTCTAGCAAGGTACGATTCCTGCCTAATCCCTAGGCCTCATTATTCTGCGCGGCTAAAGCGTTTTGGGTCACATGGTCCAGTCGACCGAGAGGGACTGGGAAAAAGGCCGTACAGGGACTAGGCGACTGGGCACTATTGTGTAGGCAAGTAAGATTCAAGGTTACGCGCGCACAATAGTCTCATCTTTTTCAGTTTTACGTACTATTTGAAGAGCTTTTAGTTTAAAAGATGCGATAGTTTAAGGAATTTTCTTCACTGATCAATGTAGAAAAAATGTTTGATATTTGTTTAACAGGTTATGAATGGTGATCGACTACTAAAACCAAGAAGGTGTCCTGAGGAGATGTTTAGAATTGTGGAGAGGTGTTGGCATGCGGTAAGCTGCTTGCAGTGTCACATTATTTTTTTTTCTCAGTGGTATCAGGTTGAATTACTCTTTTTACGAGTGAAGAATTGTGATCAAAGTTCACAGACACTAGAAAAGAATTAAGAGTATAGATTATTTGAACCTCGGAGACAGAACAGATACCGTGGAAAAAGAGATTTCTTCAGTTATGTCTGCGTTTGTCTTGGTTTGCTTTTTTTTGCGATAGGATTTTATAAAAATACTGTGTGGGAAAATCCTGAAAAAATTGATTCGCGTCTACCTTTTCGTTGCGTTGTTGGTGAAAAGTCTTGTGACTAACTTAAAACTTTTAGCTGATCAGAGGTACAGCACATGAGGATTTTCTAAAATTTCAAGCCAATCAGAACTTTGAAAACTTGGCGCTTTCCCTTCAAAAACGTCTGCAAGAAGGAAAAACTTTCTCTAAATTTAGTTGTTGTTGTTCTTTTCCCCAAGGAACCAGAGTGCAGACCGGCTTTCGCGTCAGTCTACAGAAGTATTCTAGAGTTTACTGGTGAAGATAACCTCCCTTTGGAGAGTAAGGCGCAATAAAGATATACTATACTATACTAAACTCACTCACTCACTCACTATACCAAAAAATTTAATATAATCATATTTAGCGGAAATGGACAAAACAAAAACAAAACAAATTTCAAATACGCAAATGAAAATATAGAAATTATCAACAAACAAACATACCTAGGAATATAAATGACATCATCTGGTCGTTACGCCTGTGCAAGGAAAATTCTTAGTAAAAAGGCTACTGAAATTGTCTTCACAATTAAACGATTACTCTCCAACATCGATTCTTCAGCGGTCGAGACAAGGAATAAACTTTTCGATGCCCTTGTTAAACCTGTACTACTTTACGGTTGTGAAATACGGGGGCCAGAACTACTATCTTATAAGACACATTTTGATAAAAGTACAATTGAGCAAGTTCAAAAAGTACAATTGAGCAAGCGTTTTCGGCGAGTTAGCGCTATTACCAAAACAGCGCTAACTCGCCGAAAACGCTTGAAAACGGCCTGAGACGCGAGCAAACAACAAAGAATACAATAAGGCAATAAGGTAAGTCGATTTTATTTAAAAACATAACATTTTTTTCCTCTTTTAAGAAAAACCGTTTACATCCCATACAAGCCTTTGTAAATAACCGTTTGTAACACAACACCGCTCGCAAGCAAGAGTCACGTCCGCGTTCATGTAATGAGCTTGGGCCGCCTGTGCTTGGAAGAATACCTAAAGATAGTTAGAAACCCAGCTCATAGAATCAGTATGACTAAACTACGATTGGGAGTTCATACTTAACGTATACAAACAGGGAAATATGAAAATAAAGAAGCTTCTATACCAGTAGAGGAAAGGCTTTGTTTGGTTTGCAAAAGAAACTGCATAGAAGACGAGAAACACTTCTTAACTGATTGTACTGAATAAGAGAGTCTTAGACAGCAACTTTATTTTCATATTTCTGAAAATGATGCAACCTTCATGAATTTAACAGATCATGACAGAACGTTATATTTACTCAGACTGGGCAATGACAAAACTTCACATGTTATAGCCAAATATGCCCATCTAATGTTTAAAAAACGAAAACAGTTCGTGAGTCAAAAATCCAATTTATTAGGTAATTAAATTATAGTATGATTATTATCGAAATGGTATATGCCGTATAATTTTGTTGTTTCCGTTCATATTTCTTTCTTTTTTAAATTTGTTGTAGTTGAAAAAACCTTTATTGTAACTAGACCGATGCCTCTCTTTGGAAAGTAAGGCGCAATGAAGATATACTATACTATACTATACTGTACCGTACCGTACCGTACCGTACCGTACTATTTAACAAATAGATTCCATGTTGCCGTGCGTCTGTTCAGTAATAGATCACAGATGACGTCAGAATGTCGTAAAAACAAAGAAGTGGCACACGAGCCGCAGGCCAGTGTGTCACTGTTGTTTTTACCTCATTTTGACGTCCTCTGTGATCTATTACTGAACAGACCCACGGCAACATGGAATCTATTTGTTTTATACAATGATCAGAAAAGAAAAAGACCGATACACATACTTGCCTCGAACCGCTTGACCTTTTGAGGATTTGTGCTAGTTTAGGCATTTTTTAAGTCCCAAACCCAACTTTTCATCTTAGCTTCTTCTTTATCTTACTTGTGTACAGTTTCTTCGAAAAGTTTTTCACCGTCTTTTCTTGCTCAAAGAAGAATAGTAGCGAAAACAATTTGCAAAACAGCGAGTCTCTCGTAGCGAAGACACACGATGGCAACTGTTGTGAAGATTTCTTGTAGTTTAGGCATTGTCAAGTAGTCAATAGCTTTTTTGGTCTCCGTTTCTCCATTTTTCTTCTTTGTAAATAGCTCCTGCTAAACTTTTTCCGAAGCTTTCACTTGCCTCAATCCGAAATAATCTCACAAACATTTTCAAAACCGCGTGCCATGTTGAACAAAACAAAGAAAACAAGTTTCCCGTGACGTCATCCATGTATCTGTACTCTAATAGATTATGGGCAACGACCAATCACAGCGCGCGTAGCATTCACATTATTGTATAAACTATACTATACTATACTATACTACACTATACTATACTATACTATACTATACTATACTATACTATACTATACTATACTATACTATACTATACTATACTATACTATACTATACTATACTATACTATACTATACTCACTCAGTCACTCATTCACTCACTCACTCACTCACTCACTCACTCACTCATTCCTTCCTTCCTTCCTTTATATATTTATTTATAGGTACGTATCTACAAAAAAACCAGCCAGATGGAGACAAACGCATCAAAAGTAAAGGAAGTGCGCCAAACAGTGCGAAAGCCCCTGTGTACAGTCATAGTCGGATCCACTTAGCGATATGGGACATCCAATGATCTGTGTTATAGGTCACTAATCATAAACACCTGCCTTTTTTATCAGATTCATTTGTACCACCAGAGATTCGAGCACGGGGCCCAGAAGCCAAACTTGCCTTCCAAAAAGCCCTGCAGAATGGAAAGGTGAAAGTTTACCGTGGTCGTATAATGCTACTTGGCCAGGACAGGGCGGGCAAAACGAGTCTCAAAAAATCTCTTTTAGGAATGCCTTTCAACCCACAGGAAGAGAGTACGGTTGGAGTTGAAGTTGATCCTTCAAAATGCCAAGTGGACATCGACCAAATTAAAAATTGGGAGCCCATAAAAGATAAGAAGCTTGAAGTATCTGAGTTTGCTGAAGACATTGCAATGCTCATCGCGAAGGATCTGAGTAAAGGACAAGGTGACAAACAAGATCTTTCGCAGCCCGCGGGAGTCTTAGAAGAGGTACCTTTGATGAAACATTGTACATTTTTTGTAACCTTTGTTGCTGTAGTCGAGATGACGATTTTGTTTCTTTAGCATAAAACTGAGACTTCAATGAGGTTATCTCAACCCACGGCTTCGTCTGATTTTGTTTTGCTGTTGTTTAATGTTGTATTTTTGTTCTCCGAACAGTGGAGATGTTATTTGCTGATCTATTATGTTGAACTCAAGGCTAGGGCGCCATTTCAAGTCTTTAATTAAAGAATGCAAAACATCAGTTTACTTTTCGGTCAGTGGAAGCTAACTTGGGGTCCTTTAGTCAAGTTCAAATTTTTCTAAAGCTTGTTATACACCTGATTTTTTTGTAGAGGAAAATGGACGAATTGGACGGCATTAGACCAAAGCAATCTGAGACCTCTTCACCCGTAGCTGAGTCGACAACGAATATAAAACCTGAAAGCTCCTCAGAGCTTCATTGCTCCAGGGATGATATTGCAGAGGAGAAAAGTTTAAGCAGTTCATCAGATCAAGGTGTGCAGTTAAATATCGACACCACTGCAGCGTTGTCGGACGATGTCACAGAATTGGTCATTCAATACTTGGAGCGGCTTAAATTGGATGATGACATCAAAGCAAAGGAAGTCATTTTGACGCTGTGGGATTTTGCTGGACAGCACCTATACTATGCGTCACATCCTGTCTTTCTTTCACCGCGAGCAGTGTACGTCTTGGTGTATAATCTTAGCAAAAGTCTAAGTGCTGAGGCTCAGCCCTGTGTGAGACAAGGTATTCATGACCTTCTCCTGGACAACCCAAACAGTGAGACCAATTTAGATAATTTACTGGCCTGGTTAGTTTCTGTTCATAGCATTCGTCGTCCCGCAGAGAGTAAAGCTGTGCAAGGTTCAGATCATCAAGGCAGGAACTCGCCCTATCTTCGTCCACCAGTCTTCATTGTTGGTACAAATGCTGATCACCCTTTTGAAAACCCCAAGAAAATGGAAAAGTGCATCGAAAGGGGTATGTCGGGCAACACTTACGAAGAGCACGTGATCAGGCCATTCTTTGCTGTCGATAACACTCAGTCGCATAACGATGACGGGATCCAGAAACTACAGAGGAAAATTATTGAGGTATTGAAACGAGAACCCTACATGGGTGAAGAGGTACCAATTAGGTGCGTTTCACAAAAGAGTATGTTCTATTCAAAGTAGTAATGCGGTACCCTTTTTTGGATTGGGTTGAAAAGTGCAAGTAAAGGGAAACTCAATATAAGACGTCTACTTCATTTATGTCAGGTTCCGCTATTACAAAATTAGCTGCAGTGTTTATGTATAATGGAAAATTTTACATATTTTGTTGTTAAATGAAATATCGTGGCATTTCGTCATTATTATTATTATTACAGTTGAGGGGTTTAGACCTCTCAGAACAACTTGCAGCTCTTCTATAAGCAAGCTAGACTTAAAGTGAAATATTTAATTCCCTTAATGCAAAAACCAAATACACAAAGTCAAACCCACTTTTTTTACCTCCAATCCTTTTTCGGTCGACTTTGCTTGTAACGGTTTTTTCGTTGTCCCTTTATTGTTCACGATAGGTGGTTCAATTTCGAAAAAGTTGTCGAGGCATTGGTTGCGAAGAAAACTTTCCACATGTCCCTAGACCAGCTTCTGACCGTCACCAGAAGAGTTTGCCAAATCGAGGACGATGCGGAGTTGACGGCCATGTTGAATTTCTATCATGATCTTGGTGTTATAGTCAAGCATGGCCATACAGTAGTGCTGCAGGCTCAGTGGCTAATAAACCTATTTAAACAACTGATAACTGTCCCGCCTTTCAATGAGGTGGTAAGTAAGTCATTTCGAAGACGGGGACGAGTACGAGTTCTAGATTTTGCTCAATACAAAGTAAAGCGCTCGTGAAACAGTTTCCTTCTTGGGAAAAACCTGACAGCCGTCGTCTTTTTATTTCGAGTTTTAGCGATAATATCCTAGTGGCGGAAACAAGAGTTGTCGGATGTTAGACGTTTTATCATTTTGAGATCGGGAAAGGGCATAACCTCCTTCAATAAGGGTAATGGTGCTATCTTTTCTGCTAAAAAAGTTCTTAAGCATTTTGGGTATCTCATACACAAAAAAAGTCTTTAATTCAATTATAGTACTCGTAGTTGTTCTCGTCCTCGAATCTAAAGGTCTCTAATTGTGCGTTTGAGCGAGTTACGTGTTTTTATCCCCAGGTCGATACGAGTCATTCGTAAACTGGTGCATGTCCCATACGTCTGCATTTACTATCCTTTACGAAAATCTCTTTAAAAATTTTGAATATCTCCGTTAATGAGAACTTTATTCATGTGTTCCCTTGTTTTTATACTCCTAAGGTATTGGATGCACATCTATAGTCAACTGTAACATTTATTGATATAAAGTCTTTTACCATAACCTGAACGATTTCGTTTACATCTGTTGGTCAACTGCTATTGTCTGTACGAACATAGACAACCTCTTGATAGCGCAAACATTTTTCGCAGCCCTCGCTCGCGAGTTTCTGGCGAACATCTCTGGAATTAGGCATTCAAGGACTTCTGTCAGTGTTATTGCAAACAAAAACACAAATCGATCATACTAACGACAGACGTGCGTGAGATTTATTCATATTTTGAAGATGTTTTTGAATTGTTCCGTATTTTAGGATCCTGTATTTTCCAAATGTTGGCGCGAGCTAGAGGAAAACGGCATCCTTAGAATGGCTCTTGTAGATCACGTTTTCACGGAATTCATTCAGAATGGCCTTTTAAAGCAGGACATTCTTGATATGATGGAGCTGTATGGCTTAATTGGCAAGTTCTCCTGCTCGTCTTCGACAAACGCTCAGGTGCAAGAATACTTTGTACCAGCTCAGCTCAGATCAACCCCATCTGGTCTATGCGAAATACGTCCCTCTGATAGTGATCCGTGTCCACTATATATCCATTTCCCGGATGGCTTTGTTCCATATGGGCTCTTTTCGCAACTGCTGTCGAGGTCTATCAGTTGGTGCTCCCAACAAGGCCTCAAGCAGTCTCCACAGCTATTTAATAATGGTGCAAGGCTTTTCATTGGAATGCAGAGTGCTTTCGAGCTTTTCCTAATTTGCAGAACGAGATTCATCAAGGTTGTGTTGAAGATGAGTCAGAGATGTCGTTCCATGACTGGGCCATTGACGGCTGCCTCAACGAAAATGGCCAATGAGGTTCGGGCCTTTTTTGAGGCTTCTTTAAAAGCCCTTACGTCTGAGCTGTCCTGGTTGCAAAACCTCCAGTATGAACTGTGTGTCGCTTGCTGTCTCTGCTTGCAAAATGGTGATCAGTGCACTAAACATGAATCAAAAAGTTGTTCTCAGGATGAATGCTTGCATCTTCTCCGAGTACATCCCGGAGAAGAGCCTATTTGTACAAAGAGCCACAATGGTGAATTGGTTAAGGTGAATGGATTGGAGAAATGGTTCCAAGCTTACAAAGCTCAGGTAATCTTGTTTTCACTGATGCCATCTGTTTAAATGTCTAAAACAATAGTCTCTGCTTTATAATAGAAGCAGACTGATATTGCGCCTTCTCTAACGCTTGTGTACTCCTCTGTTTGATTTAAATTAGCATGACGAGGAGACCTTGGAGTGCCCGTTTGTTTGCAACGAAATTTTAAAAGGTACTGTGTTGATTTCCTTTTCCATTGTCTTGATTTCCCTTTCCCTTTTGTTTGTTTGCTTGCGGCTTGTTTTGTAATATGCCACGCTTGTTTTAAAACTCGCGTCAAACAAATTCAATTTAAAAGCTAATGTACATAGTAGCTGTTGGTTCCTTGATCTGTACCGCTAATAATTCACTCTTTCTAAGTGGCACGCCTTTGAAACAAAAGTGTCTGAATTACAGTCTTGACTGGTTGAACCAGGCAACTGATCAGAATTTATCTTGTTCGTGTTATATATTTCCATTACCGTTCGTCATTTAATTTCTACTAAAATTAACCTTGAAAATAGGAGGCTTTTTTGTCACCTGTTTGAGGTGATTGAAGGCGGGCGCGGTGCGCCAGAGACGCCCGTTGAAAGATGGCGAAAAAAATGCGTTATTAGTTTCACGTCCCTCCTGTCGTGCGTGTCTGGTGCTCCACGTCCGCTTCGTGCTGGATTTCGCTGGCCTGAAAAACGCAAACCGTCTGTTCTGCACGTTAACTGAACCTCACCCTGTTAATCACTCTAGCGGGGCCTTTTAAGTATTCATTAAACGTTGCTTTTAACAGATTTTGCATCACTCAAGTGTGGTAAACCCTCAACTGACGACCTTCTACTTATTGCTTATGACCTTGGTTCCTCGTGGAAAATGTTTGGACGGGTGCTTAACCTAGACAAACCACAGCTAGAACAGATTGAAGAGGATGAGCGAAAACTGATCGAAAAGAGCTATGGTGTGTTTTTGATTGTCGTTAGCAGATAGGATGATTTGCATGACTTGCCATTGGTATAAAGACATACCAATCTCAGCTGAAGACACGGCTGAAATCCTTAAATAAACTTGTCTTCGGAGTCATGCTTAGTTTAGTATTTAGAGTGAGAGCTACAATTAACTTTCCAGGTTATGGCTTTTGGTATGTGCTTGTTCGTGTAAGACGTTTGCGCTGTGTATTTTCTCCTGGTTTCGAGTGTAGAAATTAAAGTAACTTAATCCCACTTCAGGTATGCTAAAGAAATGGTTGGAGTCTTGTGGTGGCACTGCAACGTATCAAAGTCTTGCGGTAGCATTCCAACAACTGGGACGAACAGATCTTGCTGCAAAGTACTGTAACGTGCACAGCGATCCCTGTAAGGGTAAGTGTTCCTCGTTGAAAATACTTAGTTCCGCTTATTAGTTAACAGGATCATGGGGTGGGCAGCTCGTTATTGGGAACTTCAACATTTTTTTAGTACGATAACTCCTCTTATAAATTGTCTAGTTTTCCTTCTTTATTTTGTTGTTTCTATTATTGTTTTAAAAATAGTTTTTGGCGGCTAACTGTGCCTGCTTTCCGCCTTGCACCTTGTCTAGTTCATAGTCATGCGTAGTTCACAAGTAGCACCACCCTTGCGGCTAAGGCGCTCAACCATTACAGGGTCGGGGTGGACAAAAAAGCTCTTTCTCTACGGCGGGAACAAGAGCCGAAAACGGTGTCTGCTCTCGAAGGCTAGGATGGACGTGGGATTACTGTTTAACTTGCTTATCAAGCTGAAAAGTGGAATTTGTTTCTTATTTTTCACAAATTGTGTAGTTTTGCCTTCATTATCTTCAGCTAAGGCTGGCACGCCATGCAGTAAAGACCTTCTCGATATTGCTGGTGAATTTGGTGCTTCTTGGAAGATGTTCTGTCGAGCATTACACCTCACTGAAGCCACGCTGGCAGAGATCGAGGAGAACGAGCGTGATATGGTCAGCAAATGCCACGGTACAGTTACTGAAAATACTTTCATAAGCTGAAGCCTTAATAAGTCCTAATAAAATGTCGATACGTTGCTTTAGTTGAGTAGAAAAGAAAAGTAGATTGCAGGCGATTAATAAGTGAGTCGGTTAATGTCAACAAGGCGTCCTCAAATCCTAAGGGGAAAAAATAATGATGATGATGATTATGTTATAATAACAATAAGAAAAATTCAGTGGAAAACACAAACAATAATGTGAATGGTTTCTGCTAAAAACGAAGTCCAGCACCAGATATATTTACGTTAACTAAGAACACTTATTTACCACTGCAGCTGTGTTACGAATGTGGACAGAAAAGTGGGGATCTGAGGCGACCTATCAACGCTTGGCACAAGCACTGCAGCATCCAGCTGTTAAGCACTCAAATCTGGCTGCTAAGTATTGTCACGTAGACAAGAGTACTTCTTAAGGTGGGAAATGGTGTCCGAGAAGATATAACCGGAAAAAATAATTTGTGCATTCATTTTTGTATCAACGCTTAGCGCAAGCTCTGCACATCCAGCTGTGAAGCACTCAAACCTAGCTGCTAAGCATTGCGCAGGATTGCGTGACGAGCAAAAAGAACGTCTGTATGGAAGGCTACCTCGTATACCCAGTTCCTTGGAATTCGTCGAAGTGGTCTAGTGATTAACATATCGATCTTTGTTGGATCCCAATCTCGGTCGGAGCGTTAATTGACAGTGTCATTGTGTTGTTTTCTTAGCAAAAGAAAACAGATTGCTCCATCTTGTCCCTTTTAATCAAGGTGTTTAGATGGGTCATGTCGATCTTGTGTCATGGGGTATCACTGTGTTGGACTAGCATTCTGGATGGTTGTGGTGTGCAAGTAAACTTTCTTATGCTTCCTACTACTTAGACGGTGAATGTAGACCTCAGTGTAAGCCAACGTTGTTCTTTCGATTAGGACAGTTCTTTGGGTTCGTGCCACAGCAAGTTAGCATAGATTATTTTCGTTTCCGAACCCGTAGATCTTTGCCTAAAACACCTTTGAAAGCAGTCGAAAAATACATTAAAATTCACTTTTCACCCTATTTAAAACCTATTTCACAAAACAGGTTAAAAACAGTTTTCAAAAATAGCTTAAACATTCAAAACAGTGTTGGATTTGGTAAGGGTAGGTGCTCTACTTTGAAAATACGAAGTTACGATTTCATAAAGCATGTAGATAATAAACATTTTTTTTTCAGTAATATTGAAATGTTACTGATATTCCTGTGAAAGCAAGGCAGACAATGTTTAATTTGTCAGCAAATTTCAAATAGGAAGGAGCCTGATACGCGCGTATTTGTTAATATCACGTATGTATTCGTTAAATTCACGATTATATACTGCTGTTCTAGAGCAGTGTAGTGCACTCGAATTTACTGCAAAGCGCAGCTCCATTATAAATCGGTGGATCGTTCTTACAGGCGATGAAAATGTATGAAATGATCATTCTTTGCTTGCAAATTGCAAATTAATTTGTATTTCACTGCATTTTTGTTGTAAGTATTTTTTTTTGTAAGTATAAATATTGATTTTAGTTCCTATTTTTAAGTCCGATTATGGTATAAGTAGGATAATTTTAATATCCATTTTTTATTTTTTTATGATTATTTTATTATAATAATTTTTTGTTTCGTTCGGAACTTATTACTAAAACAACAACATAAGAGCAACAACAACTTTTAGTGATTATTTTTCAATTATTATTTTTCTGAGGTTTTTTTGTTAAACAATGTATTAGTTAATGTGATAACTAGTAGAATTAAAAGGTCATTCAGGTTTTAAAGGTGTTGTTTGTATGTTTTTATTTTGTCTCGTCTTATTTGTTTATTTATTCACTTATTGTTTATTTTTGTATCTATTTTTAGCCGAAGGTGGGCTAACAAATTCTTGGAAACAAGTAATTTTAACGGAAAAAAGAAAAGTTTTTCGACAATGCTTTGAACTTCTTGGAAGTTCTTTTGATCTCTCCAAGACAAGTAACAGAGGAGATCATTTTCATTTTCTCCTGGCCACTTGATCGTCTTTTTTTCTGATCACTCAAATGCTGAAGTGTGCCCTGAACATGAACGCAACTGAACTTGTTGTGGCAAAACTAGCATGACTTATTACTCGGCGTTTGTTTTGACTTGTGGTTCTGTGTTTGACTTCGCAACTATTTTGCTACAATCATGACCTTGGCTTGTGCACTTTCAATACACTATCATTACTTAGCCGTCGGCTAAATGCCTTAATTGCGATGCCCAAGCCCAGAGACTCCAGTCACTATCCTGAGACGTATTTGAGACTTTAACGTTCTGCTTGCTTGAAATTCGTTTCATTAATTGTAATGTTAAGTACGTAGGTCTCTGAAGGTCAGTCGATTAGGCTATGAGTTGCCGAGTTTTCTTGGACTTGCTTCTTGCACAAATTCGTCAAAAGAGATTGGATCTATAATAGGAATAAGTCGTGAAGAGGTATCTCTAGAACTGAAGATGAATCGGAGGGTGAAGAGGAATAATGGCATAAGAATTTTTTGATATTGGAATGAGTGAACAGTGAAAGGGCAATGATTTTAGAGTAACTAGTCATATCCCTGAGCCATGATATGGTTCTTGATTTAAATTAATTACCGTGATCAGGGAAATCAGCACACTAACTTGAGCTTTTCAGGGGAAATTCCCTTAAGGTACTTAATTATTTACGGAGAGCAGATGGGTTTTTAACACATTTCCAAAAACAGAAGGTGGGTTTTTAACACAATTCCAAGAATAATGTCATTTTGTGGGGCGGAATAACGGAATAGCTACTTTAAATTCTTTGGAATAATCGATTTTTCGATTTTGGAATAACGAATGACGGTTACGCTGTCTTCGATCTTAACATTTCCCTCTAGTGGTTAAATTTTTTATTCGATTTTCGGTACTCTGTTGCTACCCCATTTCTCGGAGCCTGGAACCTGGAGTTATTCGTTCCAAAAGGATGAAAATCAACTATGAACGAAACAACAAGCTAATACTAGTATCGAGAAGGTGCCAACGTATATCTCACCTTAATCAAATCATGGAATCGTCATAGTATTGGTCAACTCATTCCTAGCCTAAATTTAAGCGTTGGAAGCCGGTTTGCGATTAAAGTACAGTATACTGTTGCTCACTTGTCTTTAAAATTAGCATAACCCAGTTACTCATTACACCTCAGATTGGCTCCGATGGTGTTATATTGCCCGGAATAAGTAGAGTTAGTGCAACGGAGTAAAGCTGGTTTCTTACAAAGCCAGTTCTAGCAGAACTCCTGTAACAGCACTGTGCAACAGGAACTAGGCATTGACGTGCAGAAAATTCTCAGCTTTCCAACACAAACAAGAAGGGTATGCCTATACAACAAGAATGGATATGTTCTTCAAGTCTCCCAAGGACGAAGATGAGAGAAACAAGAAGTTTCAAAAATTGAAACAGGAGGGTGCGGGTAAGCGACGATAAGTGAATAATTCCAAATCAGCCGCATTAACGTAATCGGTCCATAAACTCGACTGTTCACAAAGTTCAGGAGGAAAACTTCGTTGCTCACCCACATAGCTCTGCTTAAAAAGGGACTGACGACTTTCAAAGGTGGAGCTATGGCAACGTGAAATGTTTACAACTGGAATTTTTTTGTTTTTTAGCATGTCTCAGCAAGGATAATTACTTACAATCTAGGTATACACATAACACACTTTTGCATAATTTCTCGATCAAGAGATACTCTTGTTGCCCCAGATCTGTGAAGAGTATTCTGGAAACGTGGGAAATGAAGAAATCACAAAAGAAAGACTTTTGTTTAACAGAAGATGTTGCAAATTTCTGCAAGTAACCATGAAGTTGGACCTTAGCAAACTGCGTCTACTCCGCAGAAGACAGCTACTCTTAAAATATGATCAATCAAAATCAATAAATACTCGCGTCCGCAATGTATTTTTTTGGGCGGAACTTAGAAATTAATTACTTAATGGACCATCTTCACAAAATTTTGCAATTTATGCCATTGCGTGCGAAGTAAACTGAGGTGTGTATAAAAGAGCACGAAGCGACGAAATCACTTTTGAAGTGATTTTCATCTCACTCGGCTACCCTGCTTCCGCGACTGATTTCCTAATGAGCAGAAGTAATTCTAGCCTGCGCAGCTGGCGGTATTGTGTGATTAAAGTTTTTTGTGTGTGTGTGATTTAAGTTTTGGCGGCGGAGCCGCGATCCAAAAAAAAGGAGTGGGGACGAGGCGTTTGAAATACCGCGTTATTTCTCGCGGCTCCGCCGCCAACTCTCACGCGACTGGTAGAGCGGCTCCGCCGCCAAATCTCCCTCGCCTAACACCCTCGCCTAACACAATACCGCCAGCTACGCAGGCTAAAGTAATTCAGTCTTTTTGTTCCCAAAAATGCTAACCCGTGTTACTCAACATAACATCGTTAGAGTCCAAATGGGAAATACTCTACTTTTTAGCCGAGAGAAGTGAAAACCTGAATAGTTCTGTGTTTTTCACAGGTGACTTTGCTATTGTTGGAAGTATGAATAATTATGGTAAATTCAATAAACATATGGTGTCAATGTTAGTTTACCACCATGCACTTCAGCTGGAGACCACCATTTATCACAAATTATGCTATAAAAGCTCCCCCCGCCCCCATCCTATATACATATCATCATAAAATGCCATCTTTCCAGCAACTTCCTACTTCCTTCAACTGGACTTGTTAGCATGATGAAAAAACAACAACAACAACAAAAACAATGGAAAACAGAGAGGGAAAGGGACGGGGGAAGGTGCTTTTCTTCTCTTTGCCCAGTGGTTGACCCGGCCTGTGCCCCCCTATGTAAAAGAGTGGCACACAGGGTAGCTAATGTAATGTTGTCAAGGAAAATTCTCCTTTGTCGTTTTTAAGTTTATGCGAACGTATACTAATTATAAGTAGATATTTGAAACAATCCATTCTCTATTTGACCTGACCTCTATTATATTTCAGAAAACAAAACATTGTGAACTTTTAAATGCCCATAATATATTCCGTTCCCCCACCCCCACCCCGCCAAAGTTTGCATAATTATGCAAGCTTTGCGGGGGCAAAGCCCGACCGTCTTAGCAACCCACAGTGCTTTGCTGACCTTACGAGTTTGCAAGCTATTCCTTCCGGTTATCGGAGCGCCTGTTTCAGTCATTGTTAAGGAAATTTGACATGGTTTTCGATATTAAAGCTACATTCATGTGACTGAAATCAAAACACTCAAAACTGGGCATCATGTACTTCGATCAAGGAGAGCAGAGGGAACTGAAAGTTTCCGTTATGTGGAAACGAGCCCAGGGAAAAAAGAAAGTGCTCACTTCAGTGAACTGGAAAGAGCGAGTGTTTGTTCTCACTCCTAAAACTCTCAACTATTTTGAAGGCTCTGCAGAGGTAAGGATGTGCAAATACCTTAAAATGATGTAAATTGTACTTTGAACGCAATATTTCATAACTGTTCATAGATCGGTGTTTTATCTCCAAGTTTACAGTACGTTTTGCACAAAACACTGCATGAGCTTTAATCTGCTCTAATAGCTTGCGGTAGAATGCTTCTTTATCGACCTCTGCTGAAATGTAGGTTGCTCGAAGTTTCTTGATTTGTATGTTAATGATTAAACCATCCTTGCTTTGCAAAACTCCTTAACTGATTCTTAACGCTATGTTAGCAACAATCTGTGGTACGACGAATAATATTAGCGTTTTAAATTTAAGCTAATTATTTATATATGCCCTCCTTGTTTAAGCACTGAATTTAACCTTGAGCTTAAGTATTTAAATTAAAGTTCGTTTCATACCAGTTTTAAACTTGCACATAGAGGAAACCTTAATATAACAACCCATTATGGACTAAAAGAGTTCCAGAAAATATCCCTCCCCTACCCCTGTAGCTGCAATATTTTATTCCTCATGCCTCTGGAGATATCCCCACATTTCAACTGATGCCATAAATGAATAACTTTCCCCCCTCCCCTAGCCTCATACTCCTCTATTTTGGGGGAATTTCAATTTCTTTTTAACCCCTTCAAAATAACTCCTGTCAAATGTCACAAAACAGAGAGGAAGTGGAACAGTCAGTCTTTTGAGTGACAATCTTAGTGGTTGCATTTTCATGAGGGATGTTATGGGTTGCTTAGCGAGTGTTAACTGAGTAGAAATGGCTATGAAAACAGTTTTGTTTCTGACTTGCTAAGTTTACTGAGTTGGGGAATTTGACCCCAAAAACAATGAAACAAAGAACTCCTTAAATTGAAGCCAGGAAAAAATCTGCTTGAGCTAGTCAGTATTTAACATCAAGTCATTTTCATCTGCTTCTAAGAGCTATTAGCCTGAACCTCCTTTGAAATCTGTTTCATACTGCTAAGTCTGTGGACAGAGTAAGTAATCAAATGCATTACAAGAGTGTTAGGCAGGAAAAACTGCCTTGTGAAAACACACGCCAACATGGAGGTCACAAACTTCATGTTATACATGAGTATGGGTTGCTGATATCTGAAATACTTTGCTCCTGTTAAAATTATGTTTATGATATTGTTTTGAGCAGAAACGTGGAAAACGGAAAGGAAGTATACCTCTAAGCTCAGTGAAAGCAGTAGAGTTTGTTGAAGACACTGCATTTGACCAAGTCAAGAAATACTGCTTTCAGGTGAGTTCAGTATAGTCTGACTGATGAACCTCTCATGGAGTTGTGCATGGCGTGCTTGGAATAAGGTTTCTATTGACTCCTGATCAAATATAAAATTCTCCTTTGATTCACAATCATAAACAAGACAGGTGGAGGAGAATTTTGCACTTAATCAAAAGTTACTAGGGCTTAAATTATTTATTCTAGGAAATTGTTCTTGTCTGTCTTTTCCTGAATACAAACTGTGCTTAGGCTGCTAATCAAAATAATTATTACATGTTCAGCGTATTTGCACACCACAAAACAGTGCTAACATTATTTCAAATAGTTTAGCTTGGGTGTTCATTGCATGCAGAAGTCTACATTCTTTCTGTTTATTGGTGAATTTAGCTTTTTTATGCTGTCAACTCTGAACTTCATCATACTCCAGTTCTAAAAGAAGGTTACTGGAATAGGATCTTTCAGTGTGACTGATTGTGTGTTCTTGCAGACCTTACCGTTGAGAATAACTGTCTTTGTTACTTTTAACCCAGATGATATTGTAGCCCTTGACATCTAGCATTGTTGTATGTAAGCACCAAATCTGGTGCATGTGATAGGTCAGTTAACAGAGTAACTGCTGTGAGACAGTCATTGTAGACTGCTATATTTCTTGCTCATAATGTATTTATTATAGATTTATTCATATTACAGGTACATGTGTGAATTCCAAATCTTGGAAATATGTTTACATGTATTTCATATGTCCATTTGTGAATGTTCTGACAAAGAGTGAAACACATGTTCAGACCATGGGCCACTTGATATGCAGTCATTAGTACTTGCTTGGGTGATGTCTACTAAAATCTGTTTCACAAATTAATAATATAATATTATTTATTATATTGATCATATCCACAGGTTAAGTACACTAGGTAAGGACTAATGAAGGCACTACCATATTTTTCTACTGATCAACAGGTTGTCTATGATGATCTGGTTTTGTACATCAGTGCAAAAACCGAAGATGAAAGAAAAGACTGGGTGGATTCCATTCAAGATGGTACTTAAATAGATTTCATTTTTTGTTGATAAAGTACAAAGATGATTGATGAGGAGCCTTAATGCTCTCACTCCTAGACCATTGCATAACAGGATTATTTGTCATTCTTACCATTAAATCTGTGGATGAAACCCTGTGGGGTTACCATTCAAGTAAAACCTCTTTGCCAGACCTTTTGGTTATCACTAGAGGTCTTTGATGTGTTTAAGGTAAAATTAATGGAAGTGTATAAAGTCATAATAATACTTAAATTTAAAGGTAAGGGTTATATACTTTATACATCTGATAATAACACTTTGTTTCTAGAATGTAGTGGTAACAAGTTTCTCCTTATGGAATATCATCCTGGAATTTTTATAAACAAGTGGACATGCTGTGATGGGAGGGAGAAGACAGCTCAAGGTTGTAAGAAATCGTTTGCTGCAAGTGAGAAAGATGGTTATCAAGGTAAGAGCAAACATTTTATAGACTACCATGAATTACTATGAATTTACCAAAAATGTTCCTAAAATTGCAAGTATAAGTATGATTAATGGAATCTGAAGCTAGTTTTGATGTCCCAGACATTAAGGGGCAAGAGTTTTGGGATAAAAATATTATTTCAAGTGACTGAGTTTGAAATCTTCTACTTGTACTCAAACTCACATTCATAGTCAAATCTTAGCATCCCTACCTTCTAAAGGAGGTGCCACATATTGCCTTGGTAGAGACACTTAATGGTGAATTCTCTCTAAGACAGGGACCAATGGGAATGGAATAAAGTATCTGTCTTTATTAGAAAGGAGGTGTGTATAGCCGAGCGGTTAAAACCTTGAACTCTGGATCTGGAGGTCTGGGGTTCAAGCTTTGCCCATCGCATTGTTTCCTTAGACAAGGAACTTAACCCAACTTTGTCTCTCTTCACCCAGGTGTATAAATGGGTACCGGCAACATACTGCTTGGGGGAGGGGGAGGTAACCCTGCAATGGACTAGTATCCCTTCCAGGGGGGAGAAGCAATACTCCTGGGCATGCTTCATGCTACAGAAACCGGTATAAGCTCTGGCCATTTGGGCCTTTGGCTCATCTGTGTCTTTACCGTACCTTTATTAGAAAGGGTGTCATTTTTGTAGAAGGTTAAAGGCAGGACTTATCATGGGCAGCAGGTGCGGATCCACACCGGTTTCCACCATTTTACGGAAATCGGTCACATATTTCATATTAAATATATTTTAAAAAGAAAAACACTTTCCAAGTTGAAATCTGGCCGATATCCCATCTGAATGACTCGGAAACCCAGGAAAGGGGACTTTAAGGAGTAAAAATCCAAATAATTTCTTGGGGGAGCCAGCCCCCGGACCCCACTTGAAGCTTGCGCCTTTGGCGCTTGTTTAGGAAATCGGTCAGTATTTATCCTAGATTCGCGCCTGGGCAGCGACCAGCTCTGGGTGTGTCCATTGGGTTAAACAGGCAGACCCCTATGTTTAGCGAGGGGTCTGTCTGTTCAACCCAGTATGGTTGTCAGATGAAACAAATTTTAGTGCGAGGAGCCAGTAAAATGTTATAGTACTTACAGGGTGTTAACATGTAAATATGATACATGGGCCTCTGATTATCTACAATTTTGGTACTATTTCCTGTTTGCAGGTGACAGTTACACTCGTTCATCATTTATAGCAACTCAGCCCTTGCCTCCCATCCCCTCTGAAGTAAGTACCTTTTAGAAGCTAGTTAGAGTGGTTTTCGTTTGAGTGTCGTAAAACCAAAACCAAAGTAATTACTCTGGCCAATCACATAGGACACAGACAATACATTGAACCAATCAAAACTCGAAGTAATTACATGTGGCTGACGCAAAGCGCGGGAAAATGCATGCGAGCGCGTCACAATTGGCTTTGGTCTTACTTCTGATTGGATGAAAAGGTGGCGCGAATCTTTTAAGCCAATCGCATCGTGTAGAAAGTGCAAAACCAATTACTTTTCGACACTCAAATGAAAACCGCTCTAATAATACTGTGTTCAGTAGGGTCAAGGTTTGAGGGCCTCAGTGCCCCCCCCCCCAACCATCCCAAGTCCTCCCCCCACCCCAATAATTATCTGCCTGTAGATTATTTTCCACCCTACACATGTTGTTATGGTTTGTTATGAAAATGTGGCTCAATTTTGTCTTCATTTGATTATTGATTCCTTTTGTTCTGTGTTGTGATTAAACTTAAGAATAAAAGTGAACCACCAGCGGTGCCTGCACCAGTTCCCAGAGAAAGAAAAGAGCCTGAAAAAAAAACTGAAGTTGTAGTGGCCATTTATGACTTCAGTGGAGCTGAACAAGGCGACTTGTCTCTCATCAAGGTTTGTTTATGTAAATATGAGTATTTTAGTGTGTTTATTATTTAAAAGCAGAAAGAAGTTTTAGGTCCGTAATTGAACCTTGTTGTCTTGGTTTCAATGCATCAATATGCCCATACATGGCTTTATAGATAACACATTGTGCCAGTAGATCATGGTAAGTCAGAAACCTTGATAGAATGGACATTGCACGTTCCAGCCTTGAGCAGTATATCAGTAGAAGTAATTTTGCAATCGTTTGTTTTTTGACTACACTTTGTTATTAACACTGCTCATATGGTGAAGTTGCGTAGTTACAATAAACATTGTTGTCTTATTTTTATCAAACTGTAAAGTCAATGTTTTAGATGTTGCTTGGTGTATTTCTTTTCAAGCCAGTTACAGCCGTAAAGGTAAAAAATATAAATTTGTCTAGTCAGTGTTCCATCATTTTATGAATCTCCTTTGTTCTCTTTTATTAGGGAGAACAGTTAACAGTCCTTGATAAACAATCAGATCATTGGTGGATAGCCAAAAATTCAAGAGGGTTTGTAATGTTTGTAAAAAATAATGCATTAGAAAACAACAGCATTGTTTGGGCATCTCATTAAGTGTTCTTTAATATTTTTCAGAGAAAGTGGTTTCATTCCAAGTAATTATGTAAGAAGGCAAGGATTGGAAAGTGAAAGGTGTGTTTAAGTTCCTTCTGTTTTCACCAGAGAGATTTTACATACGTATTTGGTTGATGTAGGGCTGATCGACTTTAACCATAATGTGAAGGGTCTGTCTGCTTAACTTTGACCAATCCAACATAGTTGAACTTACGAATGAAGCTCCTCAGTTCTAGGACTCTTTAAACCTGTAGCGATCCAAAGTTCAACCGATCTCCTTAGGGCTCAAAATAATTTTTGGACACTGGACGGACACAATCACCAGCCAAAGAAAATTTTGTTTGGTCAAGTCTCATCTCTGACCAGTCAAAATATTGGGAAAATAGTTAACTGATCTTTGTGTAATTCTCTATTTGTATTTTTACAAAGAGGGAAAAATCTAAGATTTGCTGGTGAGGATTTTGCTGTTTGTTCAAGAACGAGAGTACAGTGTGCATAACCAGTCAACATGTCCAACGAGTAAAGTTTTTGGCTTGACTTCTGGGGGAACATTGTCCATTGACTGACTGTTATTTTGTGTCCTACTCAAATTTTGTCTGTAGCTATTGATATTTTTGAACTACATCTTCATATGACAAAGTTATTAACACAGATTTTGAATCTAACAATAAGTGCAATTTTATTTTTAGCTGGTTCCAACCTGAAATGTCACGACAGCTGTGCGAGGATGTTTTGAAAAAGGAGGTGGGTAAAAATCACTGTTGTGGGAAGTACGTGCAAATGTTTAAGTATTTATCTGAAGAAAGATACCTTTACCAATTTAGTCAGGCAGTTCATAAGAGAAATGCTTCCTAAACATATTTTTCAGGGTAAAGAGGGCTGTTTTGTAGTCCGAAACTCAAGTAGAGAGGGAATGTACACCTTGTCTGTTTTGTAAGTGTTTTGCCCTTTTTTTTGTTTCTTTATTTTATAGATTTTATTAACCATGCTATTCTTTTGAAGTTATGCCATCATTAAGCTCTATCGTCTATCTACATAAGTGTTTAGTGCAATATAGAGCATTGCTATATTTGTTGTGAACTGTTTATGAGCCTCTTTCCATTCAATTAACAGACATTAATATTCCTTCTTTTCTGCATTTGTACGTAAGTGAAACATAACATAAAACTCTTAGCTAGGAAACCCAGCCAAGAATATCTGCTTTAGAAAGGATGTGACTCTAACAGTTAATCTCCTCTTAGAGAGATGTGGTGCTGCCCTTAACTCCATATAGTGGTCAATGTGAAAATTTCAGAACATTTTGTTGTAACTTCTTGGGAAATGAATAGTTCTGTGCAAAAGGTCTTCTAAAGAGGTTTCATTTAAATGGTACAAACCAAGGATTTCATTTTACAGTTTTTAGTTAGAGTGAAAAATGATCACACCATCATTGTCTTGATCTGGGAGTGAAAGGGCTCATAACCATTTGATCTGTTACTCTAGGCACGGAGACCATGTTCGTCATTATCACATCAAGGAAGATTGTGCGCAGTTGTATATATCAGACAGACATAGATATCCAACAGTGTCTGAACTCATCAATTACCATCAGCATAACAGTGGAGGTAACTTTATGTTATTGATGTGTTTCTGTTGACTGACTGTATTAACCCTTCAAACCCCAGTATCCACATACAATATATTAAAGTCTCCGCATGACTGATCTGACCAAAAATGCCTTGTTGCCATCAATAATGTGATACAACTCACTTGGACTTGAATATTACTACCGCACAGGTTGTTGAAATGTCAGTCATTTTTTATCAGCAACAGTCCTATTCTGAACAATGCTCACCTGGACAATCATGCTACACCTATTTACAGATGTATTATAAACCATATCCGTCCGCCCAATCAGGAGCCAACATTCGCTTGACCGTTTGGAAATGGTCCAGTGAGAGTGGGTACCCAGGGGCTTTTCCGCCTGTGCTTGAAAACTTTCATTGCACCATTTCTCCCGGCCCGACTGACCACCCCTGGGTCTCCAAGGATGAACCATATAAAGACAGGCTGTTAATTTTTAACCCCTTGCCTACTAGAGGCAAATACACCCAGCAACCAGCAACCTTTCTCAACGACCAGAGTTCCTTTCTTAATGACCAGACTTTTGGTGATTTCATTTGTTTGAGGACATATATATATGTCCTGGGTTGCTGAAGGACCCCACACAGGATGTATATATGCGTCCTTGGTAAAGAAGGGGTTAATTAAACTGAATAATTTTACATCAAACATTAAGATTTAATGTTGTATTCCAGGCTTAGTTACTAGACTAAGGCAACCTCCTTCCTTTGGTCAGGCACCAGTAGCGGCATTTGGTCATGGTATGTAGTTGCCTAAAAATATGATGTATCTTTTATATATTTGAATATCCACCCCCATGACTGACACTTCTAAAATATTCACTTGTAAATGTTAATAGTTTGATAATGCTAAAAAGAGACAGTATAGCTGGTAGCAAAATTGAGATCATATTCATAGCTGTCCCTTCTTTCCTTGTAGATGTATGGGAAATGCCCAGATCAGAAATAGTGCTTGGAAAGGAGTTAGGTTCAGGCCAGTTTGGGGTGAGTGTGAATCATCTTTTTTAACTACTGTATTGCAAAATGGATGATGGACAGGTAAGTCAGCCAGCTACCAGCTGGAGACCCCTGATCCCTTCCTTGACTGGCAAATACTGCAAACCTAATATTATTATAAGCCACCTGTCATACTGATAAAACAGCAGTAAATTAGCTACTGGTGATCTGCAATTTCTGGAAATTTCCTTACAATAATAATTTCCTAGTAGGGTAACTTTGTAAGGGCAGTGAATATCGAGTAGCTGATGATGCTGAGGTATTCATTTTTCATACAACAGACTGTGAGACAAGGCTGGTGGCAAGAGACTCCTGTGGCTGTTAAAATGATGAAGGAAGGAGCCATGTCTGAAGATGACTTCATAGATGAAGCAAAAGTCATGACGTAAGTGTAGTTATTTATCTCCTTAATACAGACACTTTTGTGAAAAAACCTAGTGTTCGCTTAACAGAAGTGTAACAGTTCATTTAATGCAAGGCACATGGAAAGCCTGTGTAGAACTTTTCCACACCCCAAACCCCCTCCTAGATTTCTGAAAAACTGAAATCTGCAAAGACGCGACCTAAGGGTTAAAAGTAAAACATAAATTTAAATATTGCGTTGTTTGTTTTGTTTTTTGAGGCAGTGGCGCAAAAGTTTTTTGAATTGATCACAAATTACTGAAATTTAAAAGCAAACTAGACGCTTACTTAATAAAAACGTACTTGGTTGCCTCTTGCTTTTCAACAAGCCAATGAATGTTTTGCACTGCAGAAAATTCCACCACCCTCATCTGGTTCAGCTGTTTGGTGTTTGCAGCGAGAAACCCATTTATATCATCACAGAATTTATGACACAAGGTGGGATATTATTTTTATGAACGCTACTTGAATTAACCACAATCAGTGTTTTTCTGTTGTCTTGTAACCTCTCTCCTTCTTATAATTTCACTTTTCCTCATCAGTAATGACCCTATTAGATATTATGTTAAAAGAAGCATTCAAACTTGAGAGAAAAACGCTGTACACTTATTCTCTTTAGTATATTGCTAGCCAACCTGCTTTCAGAGATTTTGTTTTTAGGAGGAAAAGAAAGAAAACTTCTTTGAATTTAGCTGTTAGCTCGCGATAGAGATCAACTCATGATTTATTTTGTTGATAATTTAGGATGCCTTTTAAACTATTTACGGAAGCATCAAACTCGCCTGCAACCTCCACAAATGACAGAAATGGTTCGACAGGTAGCCTATGCTATGACTTATCTGGAAAGTAGGAACTTTATCCACAGAGATCTGGTAAGTTAAAATGAAAGCATTTTGGAATTGGTGTTATGCAACTGTTGTTAGGGAGCTTAGGAAAGTACGCCACCACAACTCAACGGAACGGCAGAAACACAAAAAACAAAACAAAAAAAACATGATAGGGTTCATTGAGTAAAACAAAACTTCCATACCTGCGTCACTATTTCAACCAACTTCGACCTTCTTAAATTTCAAACTGAGTACCCTTACTTAGTAATGCTGCTAACTGATGTCATCATTTTTGTCATCTTTAATCAGGCAGCAAGAAACTGTCTCATAGGAGATAATAATATTGTAAAAGTAGCGGATTTTGGTTTAGCGAGGTGGGTTATTTTTTTCTTATTAGAAATAGTGAACTACTTGATGTTTTTAGTTGTGTTTACACGTGTATCATAAAACTAAGTGAATGTTTTATTTGGACCCTTCAGAGGAACACCAGGGGCAACTGAACAATCCAAGGAGTCAAGCGCGAGAAACCGCTTCTGTTCAATTCAAGTCGTGAATCTTAAATCGGTTGATTTTTTTTCTGATTGGTTGATGGAGTGTGGCGTTAGATTTTATTGACAAATTTCAAAGCTTGGCGATGCAGATAAATCAAAGCGATCGTGAAGTTACTTTCAACTCTCCACTGTTTTCTCCGCTAAAAAACCAACCTTTATGTTAAGTCTCTAGAGTGGTTAATACTACGACTAATATTATTTTTCTTTTTTAATATGTTATTGTTGATTCCCGACAGATATGTCATTGACGATGAATACACGGCATCAGAGGGCACAAAATTCCCTATAAAATGGGCGGCCCCTGAGGTCATTCTCTATACTAAGTTCAGTAGTAAATCGGACATCTGGGCTTTTGGTAAGCCGCCATTCAAGTTATTGTTTAATACATCTCGCTGTATTTATGTTGCTTTTCTGTTTGTCCTCGTCGTTTTTTCTGCCTGGTTTCCTTTTACATTGCTGCCTTTAGTTTTGACGAATTGAACAGTCATAACTCAGTGATATATCTTTGTATTGATAGGTATTTTAACCTGGGAAATATACACTGGAGGCAAACAGCCCTATCCCGCAATCAACAACACCGATGTTGTTCAAAAGGTTAGCACTCTCCTCCTCAGCTGACGTAGATAAAAGTTTATCCCTTCCTCCCCAGTCTTCTCTTGGCGCGCTTTGCACCTCGAATATTTTTTCATTCCTTTTATTATAATTTTTTTTGATACCGTAGCCATGTTTTTTAAGGCTGAATGAACCACTTGGAGTATAAATATTCTTTTCAGAAGAGTTGTTCGCATTAAGGCAATAGGATAGTTTGCTTGATCTGAGTAAGGAGACGAGATTGAAAAAAGATTTGAATGCTGGCTAAGATTAGGTGCACGGAGATCCCCTGCTTCACTTTCCATCTCCGTAAACGGACCTCCTCGCTCTTCGAGCGCATAAAAAGGAGATGTTCAATTTTCAGTTCATGTAATGCATGTCTAACGCATGTCTAGCATAATGTCTAGCAAGGTTTAAAGCAAGGTAAGATTCTTGCCTAGTCCCTAGGCCTCATTATTACTCGCGGCTAAAGCGTTTTGGGTCACGTGGTCCAAGCGACTGACAGGGACTGGGAAAACGCCGTAGAGGGACTAGGCAAGTAAGATTCAAGGTTGCGCACGATAGTCTCATCTTTTTCAGTTTTGCGTACTATTTGAAGAGCATTTGGTTTCAAAGATGCGGTAGTTTTTTTTAAATTTCTTTACTGATCAATGAAAACCCAATGATGTTTGTTTAACAGATTCTGAATGGTTATCGACTACAAAAACCAACAAGGTGTCCTGAAGAGATGTATAGAATTGTGGAGAGGTGTTGGCATGCGGTAAGCTGCTTGCAATGTCACATCATTTTTTTTCTCTGTATCAGGTGGAGTTACTCTTTCTCGAGTGGAGAATTGCAATCAAAGTTCACAGACATCAGAAAAGAATTAGAGTATAGATTATTTGAACCTCGGAGACAGAACAGATACCGTGGAAAAAGAGATTTTTCCCGTTATGTCTAAGTTTGTCTACCTTTTAGTTGCGTTGCTGGTGAAAAGCCTTGTGACTAACTTAAACTTTTAGCTAATTAGAGGTACAACGCATAGAGATTTTCAAAAAATTCAAGCCAATCAGAACTTTGTAAATCTTGGCGCTTTTCCTTCGAAAGTGTCTATAAGAAGGAAAAACTTTCTCGTAACATAGTTGTTGTTGTTCTTTTCCCCAAGGAACCAGAGTACAGACCGGCTTTCGCGTCAGTCTACAGAAGTATTGTAGAGTTTACTGGTGAAGATTACGACGAAACTGTCGAATAATAACGAATGAAAGAATGGCTCAAAGACTATTTTAAATGAAAAAATTAAATCAATTTATATGCAAATTCAAGAGAGATATAAATTTTGTAGTGAAACGTCATTGTAATCATATTGGTTTTGATGTTTTTTGAATGAGAATGATTTGTTGTAGATAGAAAATTTCAGCAACATGAGATAATTGATGAGACTTATAATAGCAGGTTAAAATCGTGTTGGTGAATTGTTGTGTACTGTACTAAATGTTGTGCAGACGAATTTTCCCAACACGCAGGTCACAGTTCAAAGCGATTAAAGTTGCATGTAATAAGCAGACAGGAGTGTTTTGTCAACTATTTTAGATTTGATAAGACACGGACTGTAAGTTTATTGAACGGCTTTAAAACCTTTGGTATTTTTCTGTCAATTCTCCGAAGCTAACCTTCGCTTTAAGGTTGATGTTTTGTAAGGACAATTAGAAGTGATGATGTAAGGCAGTCAATTAAGATAAATTCATTTTTGTTTCACCCTGTGTTTTTGAAGATGGGTTTATTTTAAAGTTTTTAACACTCAGTTGCTGTAAATAAACTAGCATAGTGTATTGTATCAAGCTGACGCCAACAAAAGAACTCTGAAGAGAGCATTTCAAAGTACTCAACAGCGCGATATAATTAATTGGTTCTTTTGACACCAGTCCCCCTTACTAAATGGTCCGTTGGAGTCTACTAGTGTTCTGATTAGAAATGGGTTTCGGATTTCAGGCTCTTTCCTGTGTTACATTTCCTGCATTCCAGTGAAGAATAGTTTCATACATTTAGCGAGTTTCCCCAAGACTATGTTTCAAAACGAGGCTAAGTGCGAATCTTTTGATATGAAAATATTTTTTTATTCTCGTGCAATTAAAACTCAATTTTGCATGAACGGTTCTGCACTCAGCCCCGTTTTGAAAGTGAGAGTTTTTGGAAATCGGATATGGCCTAATCGGTTTCTTTGAGTAAAACGAGGCGCGCGTATCGCTGAGTCGAAATGGTGTATTACCTTCAGTTATATCCAAGTTTTGATGAAAATATATGGAAAGAGTCTTACACACGTTGTGGTATAAAATAAGTAACTTAATTTCTGCTGTTTTCCATTTAAACTGTTCATTCCGTATTCTGTGGTGCATTTATTCTTTTTTCTAATAAAGCATCATTTTAAATTAGTGACTGAAAAGTTTTCATTGTTTAGTTTTTGTTATGCTGGTTGGTTTTGGTTTGAGACACTTGATACTCGCCTAGCACTGGCTGTTTATATTAAAAGTATATTTTTTTGCCGGTTATCACTTTGCAAAAAATACTGTAGATAATTTGATAAACTAAATTTTACATTAGTTTGCTTATTTACGTACACAAGTTTATTATAAAAGAATGAACGGTAACGCCAGACGTTTTACCTAGTGTTTGGACGTTACTTGAAAAAGTGCAATAAAGTATAAAGTTAAGTAAATGTACAAACCCTTTTTGCGCAGAAGAGAAAGTTATTTTTATCTATGTTCTTTTGCCGAAGCTTTTTTTTTGTCCATGTAAATGATGGAGTCATTGTTTAGTGGTTCTAATTTCTGAGGCTATGGATAAAATTGCAATATAACGAAAGCCAATATAGCCAACATACTTTTCTATTCCATTGGCCCTCTACTTTCGCAGGCTTCATGGTGTTTGGAGAACAACCATATTTTTGCATTAGTCATTGTTTTTGCAATTTTCGCAGGTGTCGCAATTGGCTAGGCTCGATTTCCGCCGTTCTCTCGGTCCTGTCCGACGCAACATTGTTCACCAATCATAAGTTAAAGTAAGACCATGTCGTGACTGTTGTGCGCGCGTGTTCCCGCGTTTATGAATGTTTTGTTGCTTCCCCTGTCTTTTTTCCGACCAGCGGCTGGTTATCGAGTCTATTTGGCAGTGGAATTTACGTTCTTAAGCTGATGTTGCACTAGGAAGGGAAAGAGAGGAGCGGCCATTGGGATCTGAATACTTCCGAAAGGATGTTTATATCTTTTAAAAAGAAAGAAGAATCTGAGCAAGCGAAAAATTGCTTTGTTTAGAGTTATTCTTTACTTAGGTTCCATGAAAATGTTTCTTTTAAGAAGATAACATCGTTTAGGGCGTTTTAACTTGTGTGTACTTCATGTTCTTCCCGTCCTCAGTGCTTTGAATTGGGTTTCCTGTGCGTGGGCGGAAAGAAGCCGTATATTTTACTGGAATTTACATGACGTATGACTTGCTCGTGGGCGCTTTGAACAAGGCTGGGCTTCCTAACTTGAGTTCTCAATCACTTGCATATTTTTCCGGATGCCTCAAATACAATTATTTATGATCATTTAATGCTAGGTGTGCCATCTGCAGGTAAGAACAATGTTTATGCTTCTATTTTCTTTTAAGGTGACTTTCGATCCTTTTTTGGTAGCCCTTAGACTCTTGGCGGTTTATATAGTTTGGTTCAGACTTTCACGGTTTAGTAATGTTTCATTCACAGTCTTATTTGTCCCCAATGAGACGTCACATTTAAACGATTTTAGGCATGTTATTTAAATTCAATGTTTGAAAATCGAAGACTTAACAGGTAAAGAATCCCTCTGTGTTGGTTTTATTTTTTATTAGATACCTTGAAAGAGATTAATTTAGTCGTCTTAATTTTTTACACCCGACGTAGAGGGTAAGGCGCGTGAAGATTTTTTTGCTTTGACGCTCTTCACTTGTGAAGTTTGGCCTTAATCGTCTCGAAACAAAGTGAATGTAAAGCACTTTTAATACCAGCTTTTATATGATCAGTATCTGATGAAGCGCTGTACATTTTATTTATGTACAACTGTAGTAAGCTTAATTATTTACTTCTGTAAATGAAATGAACAGTGTGAATTGTTGTAAACTAAACTAGAGGTTTATAGCTGAACAATCCACACCGCGTGAAATCTCTTTTTCACCTGTTTTAAAGACTGAGCCTTTCGCTTACATATTTGCACATTGCTTTAACAGAATTATAATCAGCAAAACAACTTTGATTTGCGAAACGTAATAGTTTTTCTCTCAACAATGTGCCTTTTAGCGGTTAAAATTCCACTGTCGCTTTATTTTCCTGCGTTGTCTACATGCGTCCTTTACTTCAGTAAACACGCGATGACAGCGTGCTGCTGCCTAATTTGTATACACATTATTTGTCAAAAATAACGATCCTCTTTCATATTATGTTATGACTCTAATTTTTTTGGCAATTGGTCGTTAAAAATTTCAGTTGCTTGTTACTTAAGTTACTTACACATACAACTTTTAGTTCAGTGCATAATTAGTGTAATTTTGTCTTGATGCCAAAATAAGATGGACAGTGCAAAGAAATTGTATTGAAAAAGCTGTCTCTCATATTATTTTGCTGTAAAGTTTCATATTTTTCCATCTGGAGAGAGAGGTAAACAGACTATAACAAGAAAAATGGGCCATTGTGTATGCATCTATGTACAATGTGCTCTCAGCTTAAATAAGAATTTTCTCTGTGTCCTATTAATAATTAGGTGTAGGAAACAAAGAAAATTCTGAAGCAAGCAGGGTTGAATTCTAAGAGTGGATTTTACAAGCTTCCAGCTACAAGTCACTGTGTTGGATAGTGTTTTCAAACAGTTTATTCTGGGATAAGATATGGGGTATCATTAAGGTAAAACTGATACATTTTGTTCATAATTAGTGTGGGGTAGGGTAGGGTTTTTCTGTGGTAGTTAGTCAAGGTATTGGGTAAGGATTTCAGGGTCCCAGCATCACATCTCAAGACAAATTAATATTCATAAGGTACACACCCATAGTTAGTGTTGTTGCTGGTCCCACTGGTCAGTTTGGCTCAAGCGCCAAGGCTGTGCTCTTAGAAAAATTGGAGAAAGCCTAATGTATTGAACCTGTGAAATCCAGGGTGCCTATATATGATTTCTATACAAAAAAATTAGAAGATATTCTAGGCACCTAAGGGCAAAAGTTAGATGCCAGGGGTCACAGGGCACTGCTAGAGCACAGCCTTGAGCACTATCAGTCTTGTTTGCATTAGATCTATGTGTCTAGTACAGCATTTTCTGGTGTCCAGGTTTCCTTCCTTGTTCAGCCTTTTAGTGATGCATTTACCGCAATGCCCCCCTTTTTTTCTACTGATTAATCAGAGTGATGGGTGCTGTTTCTTTTTTGCTTGGGGGCTCATGGCTGGAAGGTGCAGTTTTACTAGCCATGGGGGCATAACTCTATCCACGGGCTGGCTTTGTCAAAAGTGAAAGCCATTGAACATCCTGGGTACCCACCTTTACTAAACGGCGCAGACAAAAAATAAAAGCACTTGATGGCATGGGTGAAGTGAACTTAACGTTCTTCAGACTGAACTCAGCTGCCTCTTTGAAGTATGTGAATTAAAGTCTCATTTATATCAACAGCTAGTGTGTTTGTTTTGCAATGTCCTTACGCCAGTGTCCAATCCTTCAAATTGTTATAGTGCTGAGAATGTTTATTGGGTGATTCAATAACTATTGTTTTTTTATTTTCTCTGTCAGGTTGCTCCTGTTAACAAAAAGCCTTATTGTGGTATGAGCAGTGTACTGCAAGGCTACTACCATGATGCACGTACAAAAAATGATCATTCTTATCCTTTTGTCTTTGTTCTGTCCAAGTTATGGCAATTATCTAGAGTTACAATTGAGTGAAGAACTCTATAACATCGACATTGACAATGAAACAAACATCATTTTCATTGGAGGCAAAAATCTGCTGTTGAAAGCTTCATCAACCTTAAAAGAACTGAAAAGAATCACTACTGGTCCTAAACCGGATAATAAAGAATGTCTCGTATCACAACAAAATTGTAGTCTGGAAAATACTGACAACAGGAATAAAATTCTACTAATAGACAGTAGAAATAAAAAGCTCATCACTTGTGGGAGTCTTACACATGGAGTTTGTCAAGGAAGAACTCTAGAAACACTGTCAGTGGAAATTTCAAACGACAATGAATATGTGGTGTCAAATTCTGATCTACCTTCAGTGGCTGTTATTGGTCCAAGTTGGGATCATGGGAAACGTGCTTTGTATGTTGCAACGTCATGGGATGGAAAAACATATGGACAAAAAGTTATATCTAAAAAAAATAGGTTAAATTTTTTAATTAATCCAAAACCTTCCGTATCAACTCGGAACATTGATGGCTCCAATGTTTTTGCAGTTTCTATTAATTCGCCATTTGATGGATATTCCTATCTACAATTTACGGACTTAAATTATTTAGTGAATTATGTTTATGGATTTACATTGGGTGGCTTTACTTACTTTGTTTCTGTACAAGAGACAACAGAGTCTTACAAGGAAAAGAAGAACCCAAAAGTTTTCAGTACTTTCATAATTCGTATATGCCAGCAAGACAAGAATTACTTTTCATATTTAGAGTTACCACTGGAGTGCAAAGGAACTAATGGAACAAATTTTAATATAGGAACATCTGCCTACCTAACAAAACCTGGAAACTTTTTTGCTAAGTCTTCTGGAATTCAAGCTTCAGATGACGTGTTAGTCGTAACATTTGTCCAGACTAATGGAGGCTGGAATGATCGTGCTTCAAAGTCAGGTGTTTGTTTTTATCCAGTCAAAGAGATCAATGAAAAGCTGGCTGCTGACCAGAAGAAATGTGCAGATGGCTCATATTCATCAGAGAAATATGGATTACCCTGGGTTGATGGTGTTAAGAACTGTGCTACTACGGTAATATTTAATACACTCATTAACCATGAGTTTCTTTCTTCTGAGACAAAGAAAGTCTGGTTTAACTTGAGTAATTTACTTGCAACTGCGTATAGCTCAATCATGTAACACAATCACGAGTAATCATTTTGTCTTTTATTGTTGACAGGGTTCAAGTTCTCCAACAATCCTTCCTAACTTCTGTCCTGTTTCAAGCTTAACAATCAAATATGTTAAATATCGTTCAATTAAACTATCTGCAGCAAAAAATGCCATAGTAGAATATGATCAGGGAATACTATCGACTGCTGCTGTAGCTGCTATGCCTTACTCCAATCACACAGTGTTGTTTATTGGTACAAGTCAAGGCCAGCTACTCAAGGTACATGTATATTAATTTAGTTTGCTGATTATAAGTCCTTCTACATCAAGTAGGTTTCCGCCATGTCTTGCAACTACTGTTTGTTTGCTGAGACAAAGTATGTAGCTCTGTATGCTTCGATCAAATCTAGTTTCTCTTTACTTGATCATGCTACTGAAGATCTGTTTTGTTGTCCATATTAATCTGTATTTGAATCTTCTTCTTCTTGCAAAATACAAGCAAGATACCCCCTTCTATCAAATCACAGAGAAGTTATAGTGATAATTTGATTACTCATTACACATGTAGGAATACAGATTTGAATTTGCTACTAGTTATGGCAAGGATTAATGGATCATTTTTCTAATAACTGATTCATCAATTCTGTAATGATGGGGGTATGCTTGACCTGGTGTGACTGTTACTAATACCAAATTAAATAAATGTCTCCATTTTTGACTCCAGGGCTCATTTGTGACTATTAGTGCAAATCCAAGGATAGTTACATTGATAACAGATGCTCTTTTTGTAGTCAACCTGGGATTATTTGACTGCAATAATTGGAGCTAGGCCTTGAATAACTCAGCCCAGGAGGAAAAATCTGAATTTCTTGCAAAATACCCTCAGTATTTTAAATCAATAATTTTTATACAGCACTGTGTGTTTTAGGTGTCAGTGGGAGATGGCAAAAACAAGGTGAAACCATACACTGTTTTGAACATAAGCTCGGATGAAGTTCGGCAGATGAAGTTCACAAGTGATAAAAAGTACTTGGTTGTTCTGAGCAAACACAAGGTATGTTCAAAATACTTTCCTTTATAAGAGGCTGATACTGCTAATCCATAACCTATTAATAATTGTTAATATTAATATTTTTATAATGGCTGGTATCTAATCAACAATTAAAGAATGAGACCTTTAAGACCTTCATAATTCTTCTGATCATATCAAAGCCAAATCCTATAATTGTTTTGTTAATCATTCAAAATTTATTCCTTGTTGAAAAGCAAGCTAAAACATGGCTGCCTCAATCAATGTTAATTTTCCCCTCTTCAATTGCCTGTTTCTTGGTAAGTTTAGGAGATTAAGGGATGTTCGGTTCTGCAGTTATTCTCCAAGTAGCAGATGTTGTCCATCAAGTTGTATTCTTGCTGTTCTTGCTATATTTTTAGGCATTAGTTCACCTATTTCTTCTTCACAAAATGCATGAAATGTTCTGTCATTAAATTGTACTGCTCTACCAAAAAAATGCAATCTCATCTCAGATTTCAGTCCAATTTTCTGGCAGTCATGCCATAGTATTGAAGTTATTATCCAGACATCACAAACATTTTTCCAAATTTGGTCAATTCTAGCTAGTAATGTGTAAGGATAAACTGCAGGATTTGATCCAATTAGAAATGTAGAACTATTTTGAATAAATAATAATAAATTATTATAATGGTGGTTTTTAATGCCACTTTTTTTTGCGATAAGGTGACAAAGATACCAGTTGAAGAATGCAGTTCCTTTTCATCTTGTGGAGACTGTATCAGACCTGGTGATCCATTCTGTGGTTGGTGTACTTTGTTTAAGAGGTAAAGTATATGTCTTCGAATTTTTGTAACAGTAACACTCTTGTATTAATGCGTTATATATGCATTGTTAAACCTCACATTTTTATACAAGAGCTTTGTTCCTTGAAGGACAACATGCAAAGTAGAAACCCAAAGAACCGCTAAATGAGATATTGGAGTTCAATTTTATTATGACAATTCTAAGTGTGGGAAGTTAGTAAAGAACATTCAGTAGCTAGTTAGTGATAACTTGTGAAGTTTTTATCGTTTATTTCAATTTTCTGTTCAAATTTTATTGATGTACGGTGAGCGACCTTTCAGATATTTTGGTCCCAGCTTTTTTTTTATCATAAAACTGTGCATGTGAGGTTGAGCTACATTCACCAAGATGCCTTAACTTTCAAAAAATCAGTCAAAGGAGCACTGTTGCTATACAGTGTATACGAAAATGCAGCCAGTTCTAGAGAACCAGTCAGTCAAACAACATTAACTAAGCAATGTAAGCTTTTCAAAACAAGCACAAGTGGCCAGTGATGAGTGGTCCTAAATGGATGTGGTGCATTGTTGTATTTAACAAGACTTACAATCACCTACCCTTCTAATAGCTGGCTTGTTGGTGGCCAAACGTGCCTTTTACTTTTCTATGAGATTCTTCTTGTGTGCACCAATGGTATTCCTCATTAATTTGTTCTTTGTGGCATAATATTTCAGCTGCACCCAAAAGGAAGAATGCTCTAAAGCTGATATTCATCCATTACGGTTTGTGACAAGTTTGTCTAAATGTCTGCAGATTGCATCAATTAGTCCTGACAAGATCCCTCTTGGAGAAAATGTTAATGTAAGTTCAGGCCATGATCTTACTGAGATTCAGACAATTCTTTTAGCTATAACAATTTAAGATGGCTCTGATGATACCATTACTACAGTCGTTCTTGCCCTTTTCTTACAATTTCTTAAAGAAACATATGGCATTTATTTAGAGTTTCTTGTCTGCAAATAAAAATGAAGTATGTAACCCCGGTATGTAACTGAATGTTCTTTTTTTCTTATATTAGAAAATGATAGCAATAGTATAGGAGGTCCATTGCAAACGTTAGTTTGAAGGGGGCAGCTATTATGTCCTTTTCCAGATACAAGTCATGTCAATTTTTAGCTCCCTGGTTGTTTCAATAATAAATTATGGACTCAAACTTTTATTTGTGACAGGTCTAATAGAACTGTGACAACTATTCTGGTGCTGTGTTTTTTCATGTTGTTTAAAAGATGTGCATTGTTTGGAGATTGCCAACTACCAAATTGCTGAACTGTTTCTGTCATGTCAGGCGTCGGAAAGGTAGCTCACTTGTGGACCTTGAAGAAGAAAGTTTTTTCATAAATTTTTGAAGTCCTCATTAACATTCAGTTACAAAAATATGTAACAAACTTTTTTATTTTCCAGCAGTTTTTACTTGACTAGTGTTTGTTATTGTCCTTTTTACAGATAACACTGAATGTAACTAATCTGCCTCCCCGGCAAAAGAATGACAGCTACAAGTGTTATATATATGGAAAGGAAAGACCACTTCACAAATTACCTGATGGTCAACTAGCCTGTGAGACTCCACCTAGCAATCAGCTACCTAAAATCACAAGTGAAACAGGTCTGTGTACTTATCAGTAAGCTGCAATTGCTCCTACCTCTCTATAGGGATGAGGGTTAATTAGTCGCTCTAGATCCCCTTCTCCCTAATCAAAGGGACTGTTAAGACGGTGGGACATTTTCAGTTGTTTATAGCCTCTGTAATTGAAGTTGTGGTAATCAACATTAGATATTAGCACTCATTCTCATGTCCAGCGATGAGGAAGTGTAAATATTATTACTTAACAGTGCAATGCAGTATCCCTTTTTAAAAGCTCCTATATTTATCCCATCTTGATTGGTCAGGTTTAAATTATTTTACTGGCATGGTGCAGATGTTGCAGTTAGTTTTATTATTTCAATTAATATTTGTATTCATTAGCATAAATTACCATACCCCAAAACAATGGAAAAATAATAATTAAGTGAGATGAAAAATTAACTGCAACACACTCTGTTGATTTCCAGTCTTCAATCCATCACCCCATTTTAATGATTAAGTTATGTTTTGTTTTTCAGGTGATGTTTTTGTTGATCTTGGTCTTTATTCTACTGAGTCAAAGGAGGTTTTTGTGAGCAAACAAGTAGGATTTTATAGTTGTTCTGCAATCAAAGGGTGAGTTTGAAAAAATACCAGAGTACATTCCAGTTTTGATTTCTTCCCTTTCTTTCTTTAACCTACATCGTCATTGTAATCTCATGATGATGTTTTACTTATATGAGGTGCAGATGTCAGCTTCTGTTGTCAAAGACCAACTAATATCTAAGCAATTACCCATTACCGTTAGGCTTCTAATGGATAAAATGAGGGTGGAGGAGCAATGGGGTTCTACTGACCAGCAGCATTTGAAGACTGGACATCAATTTAAGGGTGGATTGAATGAATGAATGAATATACGAATATCCCTATTTAAAAATGCTGCTTTTTCCAATGACTTTTTGTCCCTGGCAGGTAGAATATGCTCTGGAGGGTTTAGTTTTAACTGAGAAAATGTGACTTTTGCCGCTTGTTTTATGCTGAGTGGTTGTGACACACATATTGATTTTCTGCGGTTATTTTTCTGGTCGGCGTGTTTTGCCCTCTGAAGCAAGAACATTCATCGCGGCTAAAAAAGCTCATCAGTCAAGCACCAGAAGACGCCATGTTTAAGATCAGAAGACCTGTTTATAAGCGATTATTTAAATCAAATTGCATGCTACGTACCAGCCAAAAAAGCAATGTAAATCAAACCTGTCAACAGTCAGTGTTCTCGCCAAAAGGAGCTTGCTTCAGGATCTGATGCACAGCTGGTGCCATGGAACGATGGTCCCAAATGTTTGTCTACAGGCTCTTACCCTTTTCCTTCCCTCTCCTTACAATTTTTTCACCCTTTCCCCACCTTTCCACCTCACCTTCATAGCCACAACAGCCCTGCATGTTCAAATTGTCACTAAAGATGTGCTATGTCATTTTGCTTTTAGGTGTCAAAACTGTGCAGAAGCAGGTTACAAATGTAATTGGTGTACTTATCTTGGGATATGTACTGATGATGTAAATACTGAATGTCCAGGAGAGTTTATCCTGCCCATACAGGTCTGTGGCAAGATGTTTTGTGCAGTTGAAGCTCCATTAAGTGGTTTACCCCAAGAGACAGGAGCAGTGGCTGGTCAGGGTGCAAAGAAAGTCAGTTTTACAGTCTGCCATTCGGGCAAGTTGTAGCTTATAGCATGTACTAGCCCACAAGTCATTTCAACTAGCCCCAAAACCTTTTTTGATTAGCAGGATTGATTACAATCCCTCTGTAATTTGAATTTCCCAAACAGTCAGGCAAGTTGAAAACAAAAATCACTAGCCTGATAGTAAAATCCACTAGCCCCAGGCCATCAGACACAACTTTCTTTGCACACTGCTGGTTAATTAAGGTTGGCCACTTAATAGAGGTTCTGTTTTCAAGGATTTAGTGATAATTTTTGCTCGCTGGGAATCTGTAATTAGATATAGTAGTTTCTCGCAAAATTTTGACGGTAACTTATAAAATATGGTACATGAACTAATTATTATAAATTCATTATCGTTTAATTATTAAACCTAATATATTATGCAGTCATTGTTGAGATCAATGTTTGTCAGCATCGTAGAGCATTAATAATTATCATGCATTTATACAGGACAGTCAAAATTTTTTCCAGTAATTTGCCTATTCTGTTAAAAATTAGAAAAAAATTATAACTTTTTTCTTTAAAATTTCTGCAAGAAAGAGAGTTGATTTTATGCAGTTGCATTAGTATAATTTACAAGTGATTATTAGTGGTTTTTATATTGACAGAATCGCACTGCTGGCTCTAAGGGCTGTCCAAGATTAAAGAGCGATACAACATTACATATCGCAGTTGGAGTAAAAACAAGCATCACACTTCCTGCATATGATCTTCCTCCCACAAAGGTATTATTTTTAGTGTCAAGAAAAAATTGTTTGGTTCTCTTGACCAAGTGCCTTTGATGTTCTTTAACTTCCATGTCAATTGAATTTGTTGTCAGATTCCCTTTGGTCTTTTGAGTGGTTTTTCATTGGTCTGTAAGTGTTAGGCTTCACCAACTAATAAATTCAAACTTTTGTTAATTCTTATTATCAGTTGGGATGTTAAAATGTCCTCATTGATATTTGGATAATAAGTGCATTGTTTATGTAGAAAATTTTCATTGAGCTCTGCCAGCAATATGTGACTGATATATAATCTGCTGTTATTAATTTTATTAGTCTGGTGCTTCTTACAAGTGCATTGTAGAAGTTGGTGGAAAGAAACAAACAGCAGATGCAGTTCGAGTCAGTGACACACAGTTAGTGTGTTCCCCCACTAAGGTATACTTGTCAAAAAGTGTGTTGTTAGCAATATTAGATTTTGATTCCACCTCCCCTCTTGTGTTGAAACCATTTACCACATTACTTAGAGGTGAGCAAAGATATAGTAGCTGACTCACTGTTAGTCAGTAATAAAGTTATGTGTAATGTTAGCAACTTACCCTGTCAACTTGTCTAATTTTTTGTCATCCAGTATTCATATGATGCAGAGCTGAAGAAACAAGCTGTGAAGCTTACTGTTACATTCAGGAATTCGGATCAGCTTTCTGTACCCAGTACCTTTCAAGGTTTGTTGTTTGAGTAGTCGTCTTCAGAGTCAAAGTGACTCAGGTAGTATAGAAGCACATACTAAAGTCTGTTAATGCAACCCCTAAGACTAAAGCCTGGTTTTCATGTACCCCATTAGCTACCCGTGTTATGGCCACATGCATTGTCTGTCACTACCAGCTAGAAATAGTGACACTCCGCATCAGGGATAATCATGGTGCCTGCAGGATTCCAGAAACTTTCTAATGTGATAATTGCATGGACAATTAATATTATTAATTAACTCTCAGCTTTTCCCAAGGAAAAAGCATTCTTTTGAGCAAAAATTCTTAATGTACTCATTTTTATTTTAATTCTATTTTAATTTCATTCTATTGTTTATCACACTATATCTTAGAATTTTTTGTTTTGAAATAATTTCGCCTGTTGGAAGACCACAGGACAACCATTAGAAAGCTCATATTTTTAAAAAACTTTTCAGCCAAAGAATGCCTCTTGATATATATGTTGATAATTATGATCTATCCTGGCTGCTGCTGTGCAATTTTTTAACCATTGTTTTATCTTTGAGCATTAATTTGCAGTCATTTTGATTATTTTTGATTACAGTGTATTTGTACAAGTGCTGGGTGTCTCGAACAGACTGTAGTATCTGCCTTCATGACTCAGCCGCTGAAACAAATTTAAAGTGCGGTTGGTGTAAAGCAGTCACCAACAAGTGTGTTGTCCAAGAGGCTTGTATTGAAGAAGGAGGCACCTGGTTTCCTTATACATCAAATTGTGAAACTAAACCCAACATTACAAAGGTATTTGACCGTGAATGCCAAAAATTTATAATTATTTATTACTAGAAACAAACATGTAGCCATTGTTAGATTCTTAGAAAACAAAAGGATATTTTAATCACAGCCTCACTGGGAAAAGTGCAATGTCCTTATAATTTATAATATCAACAACCAGTCAATATTGTGGAAATGCCTTTTGTACTGCTTGCAGTTCATTAAATTTAAATCCTGTGACTGTGTATTATTGTGTGAACTAATTTTATTTAGCAAGGAAACAAAACAAACATGTTGTGAAAAGCTTTGCTGTTCATGTCACTTATTTTCCACTGACTGTTTTAATTAAGCGCTTACTACAACTTACACAAGGGATGTGCGTTGTGGTGTATAGTGGTAGCAATGGGATAGACAGGCCTCCCTTGTGTTCATGGTTTGGCTCCCTCCCTGGTGTCCCCTTGTGTTCATTTTCGGCTGCCTCACTGGTGCCCCCTTGTACTCATTTTTTGGCTCTCTCCCTGGTGCCCCGTTGTGTTCATGTTTTGGCTCCCTCCCTGGTGCTCCCTTGTGTTCATGTTTTGGCTCCCTCCCTGGTGCTACACATTCTATTGTTTACCTCCTTGGTACCTTTGAAATAAAGTTGTCTGATTGTACAGTCAAACTGGAACAATGGGGACTGTTATAAGTCCAGTGAAAAGCATAATATGATGTTGATAGTTTAACTTAAGTCGTGTTTACCTTGGGGTGGCCATGTTGGGTGGACCTATGATCTAATGTGCAGTAACAATATTTTAGGTTTGGCCTCTGGCTGGTCCTATACGTGGTGGAACAGAAGTTGAAATTCATGGTTCTGATCTTGGAAAATCATTTCGTGATATTGAGAATACTGTTTCAGTAGCAGGTTATTCATGTCTTGCGAATCCCAAAAAATATCTGCCATCTAGAAGGTTAGTTAATACTGCTGATCATTAGTACTGCTATGCCACTTTAAACTGAAAACTTGTCTCAAAGCTGTTTTATTTGCAATGTACCTCTTCTAATCTTCAACCTCATAAAAAACTGCAAATATTTTATTGTCTATGGAAATACATCGCATTTTGTTCATGTTATTAATTACTGCTGCTGTCAGGGCTGTCACTAAGGGCTCCCATAGCTTCTATGAACTTGTCCCCTGACTATTTTCATAGGAAACAAAATTATGCTACTAATTGAAGTTTCTAGCTGTACAATTCCAGGCCTTAGCAACTGGCCTGTGTTGTGCTCATGTTCAGTGCTCATCATTATCAATGATCTGCCATTGAATTATAAGAGGCAGTGCTGTTGACTAACAAACATCCTTGTTTACATCACTTGACATCAGTTATCAGTTTCCTTAAAGGACAGTTTTGGTGTCTGTGTGTTTTGGCAGGATCTTTTGTAATACATCAGCTAGCACAAGTGGCCCTGTGAGTGGACCAGTAAAAGTCACAGTTAATAACTTCTTGGGACAGTCAGCACAACAGTTTTATTACCAGGTCAGTTTATTTACTACACGGTGAGTAAAACATATAACATGACATATCATTTATAAATACAGGTAAATAAATATAGGTATGAATAGATAAATACAGGTATGAAGCAAAGACTTGCTTGGAGCTGTGAAAGGCACAACTTTTAAACTTTGATTTAACTTGAGTCCTGCTTGATCTAACTGACTACTTCTGTGTTTTTTGAAAACATATTTGACTGGATCTGTCACATTACTTAGTGCTTTCCTTCAAAAATCTAGGGTTTTTTTGTTTCCTGTCTTTATCAGGTGATAATGTTTTAAAAAAAGGAAAATTTTCATTCATTTTCAGGACCCTGAACCACGGGATTTCAATCCAAAGAAAGGTCCGAGATCTGGAGGAACAAATGTCAACATAACAGGAAATAATATGAATACGGGAAGATACATCACTGTTCAAGTTGCTGGGCGACAATGTTTGGTGGACAGGAACAAGTTAGTGTCTATGTTTAATGTTGTAGTAGTTGATGTTTGTAAAAGCCTACTGCCATATTTTCATGTTTTCACTATCACTATTTACCTTTGGCTTGGCTTTTTCTCAGGGTAACAAATACGAATGTTCCATGTATCATCAGTCCTGCTTTAAACAGAAGGAGAAGAAGATCTTTAAGTAACAGCAAAGAGGTGATTATCACTTTTGATGGCTTTAGCCCTGTTGGACCCAGTGGAAGTTTTATATTTACAGCAGATCCTACAATAACTACCATTGACCCGGACAAACTATACTATGGGTGAGTTACGTTGTGAAACATTTAGTACACAGTTTAAAGATAATTATGGAACTTTGAGTCACTATGATATAGCAAAAAGGTGCATAAAGAGGTAATGATAATGTTCAAGTAACTATGATTGCAACACTTTATTTGAAAGGGGGAGAAGAGAGAGAGAGAGAGTTTGAAATAATGATCATGGTTTAATTATCATCCAGGGTTTGAGATTTTTTTGAACTTGTACACTCAGAGAATTTTTTCAGCTTCAACTTATTTTAAAGGGAGCTAATAACAAGCCTGGAATCAATAACCATTGCATGAAAGTTTGTTGTTATAGTTGTGTGATTTGTGCTGGGTATGGGTGTGAACTAGAGGTGTTAGGCACAGAACAAAACAAAATGTTCAAGTCAAACTGATAGTTGTTTAATGACTGGTAACCTGTGTAACTTACAAAAACTATCCCTTCTCCTTTGGCTTTATGTCCAACTCCTTTGCTGAAAAATTTTGCTTTTTAGTGGGGGCCTTGAGTTAAGCGTGACTGGAACCAATCTGGATTCTATACAAAACCCCAAGATATTCTTCAGATATACTTTGAAAAATGGCACCGTTGTTGATACTGACATCCAGGTAAGGTCCTGATCTGTCTTATATAATTATCCCATGTTGCTTTCCTTTTTTCAGTCTTTATTATTAATTTTGTTTCCTTTTATAAAAATTTTGGTCATTTCGCTATTTTTTTGAAATTCATTTTCGATGAGACTGTTTAAACATTATCGTAGAATTTATTTTCAGAAGAAATGCAATTAGTTTTGTGGTAGATATGAAGCAAATTAATTTGATACATATGTTATTACTGTGTGATGTTTTTAAACTGCTTGTTTGCACACTCCTGAGTGGACTTGAGAGAGTGGTAAAAAACAAACCTTCCTTTTTCCATTTTACACTAACAGTAGCTATATAGAGTGTTTTCACTCACGTGGCCAGCATCTATGCAGATTTATTGCAACAAAAGAAAGCGTTTGCATAAGAAAAGAGTTCAACTCCCAGAGGATTGGTTTGGGACACCAACATGGCTGCCGTTTCATTGTTTTGGGACACCAATATGGCCGCCGTGACGTCATGTGAAAACACTCTATACCAGTTCTAACTGATCTTTGCTGTTTCCTCACTATCATTCACTGAGAGTCTTTAGTGAATCTTTCTTGCTCCCAGCATTTCCATTTCATAGTCGGACTCTGACCTGCCTTTCTTACACACTACTTGTAGCCATGCCAAGCCGACCCCCGCAGCCTGCCTGACCTTTATTCCAGTGGGACAGTAACAAAATTACAAAGTTGCACATTACATTTAAACAGTTTACAAAACTGGAATCTTAGGGCGGGTGGGTGGGAAGGTCAGTAATGGCAGATGCAACAAAAGCAATTGCCTGCCTTTCGGTCACATGACCTATATCCGGGCCCCTAGTGGTTTGTGAGAAAAACATTTTCCACTTATTTTGTTACCCTTATCCAGTGGAAAGTTACCCTTCTACACCTAAGTGGAATGTTTTTGAATGTCTTTATCAGTTAACATTTGCTTTATAAGAAGTATATTCTTGAAAATGCTGTTTCAGGACTGTAAAAAACCAGAGAGCAGTTCATCAATGATATGTCACTCTCCAGAAGTGCCAGATCTTACAGGAAATGTTTCGCAAGTAGCGGCTGCATTTATCTTGGATGCTGTAAAAATACAGTCAAACTTAACAACTGTCACAATGATTCCAAATCCTGAGTTCATACCTTTTGAGGATGTATATGAATTGAAGGAAGACAACCTTATACTGGAGGTATTAAGTCAGATTTTATTGCTTGGTTAAATCCTGTTTTCAAATCCACATGTATATAAAAAAAATTGGTTTTATTCAAATGCATGAAAAGAATGTCCTGCCAAAGACAGCTTTGCAAATCACTTTTCTTTCTTTAAAGTAAATATGTCTCTAATTTGACTGGACAACATATAATAGTGATGGGTGATGCCCAGAGACTGATGCATACCGTGTGGTAAACAAAACTTTGTGCCTGGTAGATGCAGGATTTGCAGGAAGGATGATAGCTGCTGTATATTCTTCCAATAATGTTAATTTGTTGGTACAAGAATTCACATGTGCTAAAGGTGGATTTTAATGGTCTTTGATATTAATTTTGTCCAGACATCTTGTCCAATCACAGTCAAGATATGGGCCAATTTTAGTTGAACACTGTCCAGCAACCAGCTATTATTTCCAGCTCGGAAGGAGGTGTCATTTGAAATGTGACCCCTTAGAACTTTATGGCTTGTCTTCATAATGGGTTGTGGAAGGTTTTTGGCCTCTGGGAGATGGCTAATTTTCTTTATACCCAACTTTTTTAACAAGTCTTTCAAATCACATGCATACAATGCTGGGATTAAATTAGAAATCTAATGTCGCTTTTCTTCTCATTGTCCTCAAGTTGACTTTAAAATATGTTTTATCCTCAGGCCAAAAATTTAGAAAATGCATTGAAATCACAGATAGTTGTTACCGTTGGAAAACAGTCATGCAAGATAACCAGTGTTGATAAGGTACGATTGTAAATCTCATTAACTGCATGAACACGGCTGAGCTTCTAAATTGAGAACTACTTTATCAAGACGAGCAGTTTCTTCGATTTAATTGTTTGGTGATTGTTTTTTAGGAGCAGTTGGTTTGTTTGGCACCGACTGAAGAAAGTCACAGTTCAAACCCTCCTGATGGACTCTATGCTGTTAAGGTTTGATAGTTTTCTTTTCAAGCGAATTCCTAAATAATTAAAAGACTGCATGCCACTCTTGTTAGTAATAAATAATTTCAACAAAGCAAGGAATACATACAATTGTGCCTCAGTCTGTTTGAGTTCAACCACTTGGATGCGAATGATCAGAGGAGCCCCAACTCCTGTGGTTATTCAGTACTAACTCGTATGAAAAATAAACTTTTTTCTTTTTGCAGGTTGAAATTGGTCGTAACTTGCGCTTTTCTGTTGGCAGGCTGAAGTATTTTAAACCCGTGTCCAAAGATATACCACTTTACGTTTGGATTGGCGTGGGAGGTGGTGCTCTCTTTCTTATCATTTTAGTCATCATTATTCTTTGCTGGTGTCGGCGCAGTCGTCGAAAACAGAAGAAAGACTTTAAGAGTCTTGAAGTTCAGATGAACAACCTAGAGTCCAAGGTCGCTCGTGAATGCCGAGAAGGTATTTTGATTGGTGATGGATTTTTGCGCCACTTTCTTAATCATTCACGGACAAGGCCCAATTGAAACCATGTTGTAACTTTCTCTTTCTTAGAGCGGTTTTCATTTGAGTGTAGAAAAGTAATTGGTTTTGCACTTTCTACACGATGCGATTGGCTTAAAAGATTCGCGCCACCTTTTCATCCAATCAGAAGTAAAACCAAAGCCAATTGTGACGCGCTCGCATGCATTTTCCCGCGCTTTGCGTCAGCCACATGTAATTACTTCGAGTTATGATTGGTTCAATGTATTGTCTGTGTCCTATGTGATTGGCCAGAGTAATTACTTTGGTTTTGGTTTTACGACACTCAAACGAAAACCACTCTAATGTATGTAATAAAGCCAACCTTGTTTTAGATATTCACTTCATAGAATCGGCTTAACATAATAAGGTATTTACTACAAGACTAATAAGTGGCCAAATCATTTAAATCAAGTCCTGGTTATTTTTTAGCTTTTGCTGAACTGCAGACCGATGTAACAGATTTGACCAGCGACCTGTCAATGTCTGGAATGCCATTCTTAAATTTCCAGACGTACGCTTTGCATGTGCTGTTTCCAGGTTTGGACGATCACCCTGTTTTACACAAGAGCAAGGTAACAGCTGATGCAGAACTGGGAAATTCAGAAAAGTAGCTGGACTGTGACTAATTATTGGGCTTATTTTTCTTTTGTTAGCTGATGCTCACAGAGAACTGGGAGACTGGTTTACGGCAGTTTTCGCAATTGCTCCACAATAAGAAGTTCCTTTTGGTCTTTATTCGCACCTTGGAAGCACAAAATACATTTCAAATGAAAGACAGGTTGGTTATAAAGTTAATCGGCATCAAGGGAACTCAGAGACCTTATGACGCCATTTTACCTCTATTAGAATAACGTTTGTTCGGCCTATAATAAAAGTTACTATTCAAAGGAACAACAGAAACAGTTAGAATGTATATTTTCAGTAAAACTGTCAAACAAGTTGTCTTTATGGTTTTTTAACCTGATATCCTTCCTTAACGTGAAGGTTTAAGGCTCCCACTGTGTATGGCTTTCTCTTAAGGCGCAGAGCAATTTACTTATCTTTTAAGAATGTTTCTTGTTACAGGTGCAATGTTGCGTCTCTTTTGATGGTTGCTTTTCAAGCCAAAATGGAATATGCTACAGAGTAAGTAATTCTCTCCCAGAGTAAATAGGTCCTTGTAAATTCTTCTTTAAGGGACTTGATAAGAACCGTCGGAACAGTTAATAGATTTATGGAAAACAGATTATGTTGCTACAATGTTAACTGAAGTGTATTCTTTTTCTTTCAGAATATTAAAGGACTTGCTTTGTGAGCTAATACGCAAGTCAGTTGCAAAAAGTCACCCAAAGCTTTTGCTACGAAGGTTAGTCGTGCTACTAGTAGATGTAACATTGATGAAACCACATGAAATGCTAATAGTTTTGTGCCGTATTTTCTCCTACAGGACAGAGTCTGTTGCCGAAAAGATGCTCACCAACTGGCTGGCATTCTGTATGTACAATTTTCTAAAGGTGAGTAAATCCAAACTGTTATGTTGTACAGAGTGAGTTAGAGGAAGAATTTCATCATGTCACCGATTTTCTCGGATGCAGTTAAGTAAGTAAGTAAATCCTAGGACGTCGTAAAATTTCATAACATGATTCAAAAGGGGAAGTAAAACTTCTTTTCTCAAACAGTAACGTAAACAACTCCAGCTTAGAAATGAAGAATCACACGTAAGGATTTCATGTAAGACATCAAACACAGTGTGTCTTGACATATCAAACATGGAGAATTGAAATATGACATGCTGCGGAGTATCTTTAAGGTATTACATATTTTGAGGGAGCACTGTTTCTAGTGTTTGATATAACTTCTCAACCAAAAAGAGTTTGAAAAAGAAATTCATAGTGCTACAAACTGTTTCCCATCAGTTATTCACGGCTGTTAAATTATTCACGAAGTTTAGAAGAACAGACTCAAGTTAGAACCATATTTCATATGATCATCTTAAACTACTAGTGGGGAAAGTTTGAATACTATCAAGGTTTGACTCAGAGGAGCAATAACGCCTTTTGCCAGTTAATGTAAGGACTACACTTTAGAAGGGAAGATGAGTGGATCATCTTCTCATTTTACAACAGGTTACACATGTCTTTTTATCTTTTTTAGAATGACGCTGGTGAAGCGTTATTTATGTTATTCAAAGCCGTTAAACAACAAACTGAGAAAGGCCCGGTAGATGCTGTTACAGGAGAGGCCAGGTATTCGCTCAGTGAAGACAAACTTCTCAGACAGGCTTTGGAATTCAAGGTACTTACATTGCATCGATACTCGATACCATCATCATGATAAAGTTGTTTTGCGATGTTCATTACGAGAGCCATTGTATGACAGTTATAGCTCACTGAGGGGTGTGTTACTTCTGGGTTTTTGTGATTTTAACCTTCAAATCCTAGGCGAGATATTTTTGTCGATATTAATAAAAGTGCTTGCAGTTTAAGCTAGTTCAACGTTTTTTGTAAGTGAAGATGAAGTATTTTTCGTGAATATTTTCAGATGCTGAATGTGAGTGTGACTTATGAAAGCAATCCTCCAGTGACTGTTCTGCTGCTTGACTGTGATACCATCTCTCAAGCGAAGGAGAAGATGTTAGATGTCATTTTCAAGGTACGTAAAATCCATTCAGCCATCATAATCAATCACTTTCCTAGCGTCAATAGCCATGGAATTTAAATTCAGACAGTTTGGTTTCATTTGAAAATGAAGTTAGAAGAAGAACCTGACAGACTAGAAGAAATTTGACAATAAAAGGGAGTGCTTTAAATGGCATTTGTATAAGGGGTTAAGGGAAGAATTGTGTGAGGGGTTTGAAGATAGATAAATCCTAAGCACAGGTTAACATCAGTAAGAAATGTCTTTCAAATTAATACATGTTTTATAAATAGCAGTATTAAGAACCCTTCTTTCTATAAACACCAGGACATGATATGGTGAACTACATTTTAAAGTATGACGGTAGTTGCCTAGATCCACGAGTGTGTTAATTGTACTAATGCAAAACACTCTGTTTGTAGAACTCTCCGTATTCCAGCCGACCTGAAAGAGATTCCCTTCAGCTTGGTGAGAAATTACATTTACGTATTTGTAGTAGTATGTATCACATCCGTTATTAAGAAATATTATGATAGTTAGGAAACAATTGATGTCACGCGTTTTGCATTTCCATGGTGTCATACAGCAACCAAAGTGACCGTAATATGTCTATATGTGGTGTTGTAAATTTTTGGCTGGTCAGGGAGGGGTGGGGTAAAGGAGACGTACAGTAGTTACAAACTTAAAGTGTATTTCTTGATTGTAGAATGGGAGCAGAGTTCTGGAAGAGTACTGGCTTTACGAGATGATGATTCTCAATCAGTTATAGATGGAGAGTGGAGAAAAATTAACACATTAAGTCATTATAAGGTAAATATTAGGTAACAGTAGTGGACAAATCTACATTGAATAATATTTCAGAAGAGGAAAAGGGAAAACTACCACCCTTGCTGATTTTATGTAAAAGTAAATAGGCTTTGTTTGTTTCCTTCATTTTCATTAGTATTAGTGCGTGGGGTTGGGTTTAAGGCTACAAGGGGTCGGGCAGTTTGTTGTTTTTCTTCTTACCGACAGTACTTCAGTTCTTTCTGTTTAAAAATTTGGCTGAACAATTTTTGCTGGTACCAGAATAACTTTGGACAAGTCAGTGATATATTTTTTCTTGCTCCTCTTTCCAATTTTAGGTTACAGACAATGCTTCATTTAGACTTGTAACAGGCCACACGTACTTCTACAGTTCGACAGATTCTGGTGAGGATACTACCTTAATTATTGCCCCATTATGTCGCCTTTGTCACAATACGCACAAACTGTTTATGAACGTTCTCTGGCAAAATCCGTTGGAGAATATTTCCTCTGTTGGTGATTAATAACTGTGTATTTGCAATAAAAGGCTACCTGACCTTTGTTTATATAGTAATGAGGGAATTCACAACAACAACCTGAATGGATGTAAAAATGAGTGAAAGTTTAGGGTAGGTGGGTGAGAACCTTGAAGGAACGGGTGACCTGCGGCCATACCTCGGTGGTGTGGTTGCGGGTATTGTTTATTGTCTTTTTTTCATGCCATTTGCCGATAACACCATCTGCACCCCCCCCCCCCCCCCCCCACCACCACCACCACCCCCTCCTGGTGAAAGAAAAGCTTTTTTTCGGCTTACTGTGCCAAAAAAAAAAATTCCGTTATACAATCAACAAAGTTTGCGCACCTAACCGATGACAACTGTTTCTGTGTCTGCAGAGTTAAACAAAAGAAATGTTCTGCGTGTAGGCTTCAGTCCAGGGGGAAGCTATAGCCCATTAGCAGTTTCTAACACAGATGGACCAGATGAGCGTGGAAGACTGTGGCATTTGGTGGGTATCTTTACATCCCATTCATGAATTCTCTGTAATGCTAAACTTTCTTACTGTCCATTGCCTTAATTTCAGGTTAAACAAATGGATTACCCCACCGACAGGGCGGAGGATGACCGCAACAGCAAATTCTTATCGGAGATTTATTTGACAAGACTCTTAAAAACAAAGGTGTGTTTTCGTCTCTTGTTACCTATGTTCCAAAAGTTTCCCTCCAACTTTTACTGCTGTTCTCGAAGCTTCGCTTCTCGCTACACTATTTTTTGGGGAAGATTATCCCTCGTTCACTCGCTTATTATTAATAGTTCAGTTCAATGACCTTCCCCTTTTGTGTTTGATGCATCAGATACTTTTGAAGTTCAAGAGAGTTTTGTATTCTTATTTATAGGGAACTCTACAGAAATTTGTCGACCGTTTATTTCACACTGTGTTTATGCGTTATCGGCCCGGATCAAGTTTGCCTCTGGTGGTCAAGTTTCTATTTGACCTTCTTGATACACAAGCCAAAGAACTAAATCTATCAGATGAGGAAGTCTTACATACCTGGAAAAACAACAGGTAACCAGAATATCCACTCAGATCAAACACCTACCTCGTCCTAATTGTCGTCCTCCTTTCTCTTACCTCGCCTTTGCGTTCTCCCCCTCCCTCTCCCCTCCCCTTTTTTCACCTGCCATGCAGGCTACTTGGGAATGATACACTGTACTTGTGCAAAAAAGGGAAGTCCAGTCCTCTTTACCACATAGCTCTTTTAGTGGAATGCATACAAAGTACGCTTAGATCATTGTCACCGGAAGCTGTTTGCCCAGTTAATTCATCCGAGTGTTATTATTATGACTTTTTTTATTTTCAGTTTGCCACTGAGGTTCTGGATAAATATAATAAAGAATCCAAACTTCATATTTGATGTATCAAAGTCAGGCATTGTAGATTCTTGCTTGTCTGTTGTGGCACAGGTCAGTATCTCTTACTCGGTTTCCACATTCTTGTCATGGAACTAAAACATTTGTTCCATGAAAAAATCCGTCAAGACTCCATTTTTTTTTACTTTCTCAGTACTACAAACCCTGCATTTCACACTTTCTTGTTTTAGTTCTAAACCCACTTGGCTAAATATCTCCTCTAGATTTCTTATTCGTTTATACTGAATATATTCCTGTGAAAGAACCCTTGTCCAGTAATGTTTTTCCCACGGAGAAAGATGAAATTTAATCGTGTTTTCTCTTCCTTAAAGCTTTTCATGGATTCCTGTTCTGTGTCTGAGCATGTTCTTGGCAAGGTAAGAGACATGTGCCAATTAACTGTGTTCAGATTTGCCAAACGTTTCAACATATTTTCTTAATCCAAATTTCCTTTGTGTATATAGGATTCTCCATCAAATAAGCTGCTTTATGCGCGAGAAATTCCTGGATATCGTCAAGAAGTTGAAAGGTGAGTTTGCGTATATATTATTTTCACTCATCTGATTTTGCAAGAACTTCGTTGAGTCTTGTCACATGGCTTTAGCTTTGTTGTTTTTTACTTTTTTTCTGGTCAAAAAGTGGTGCGATATTTTTGGTCTAATCACAAAGGGCGCCATTTTCTTTTGTTATTTCTAGGTTTTATTCTGACATACATGCAGCTCGCGCACTCACTCCACAGGAATTATCCAAGTTCCTGAATGACCTCTCAACGGTTAGTGTTTTCAACAGCCCGCTTTACATGTCACGTGTTTTACTTGGGTTGGACGAACTTGCTTATCACTGGAGGCATGTGTAAAGCCACCCCTCCCCTCTCCCCGCTTTTATTTTTTGAACGGAGGGGGAGGATGTACAGAGGCTATCCAATCTATGGACGAATGCGCTTAGTGAAAAAAGTTCAAATGAAGTTAAATTTAACCACAAGGAGTGCGGGTCTGGTCAGCAGTCTGTCGTTTGGCTCAAGCGCGATCAGCCTTGCTTGCATCACCTCCATGTGCTCAGTACAGTGTTTTCTTGGCGGCCATTCTCTTCTTTTAGCCTTTGGATCATTCTTTTCCCCCCATCCCTACCCCCCCCCCCCCTTTATTTTTCCACTGTTAAATCAGTGTGACAGGTGCATGGTGCCATTGGCCTGGGGGCTCATGGCTGGAGGGCTCGTGTCTGGTTTGCCAGCCATGGGGGCGTAACTCTGTCTAGGGGCTGGCTGTGCCAAAGGTAGAAGCCCCTGGACATCCTGGGCACCCACCTTCACTAAGCGATGCAGTTATTAATTCGTTATTTGCGGTCTTTTCATAACCAAATTATATTCAGGAGTTTTTCTACTTAGCTGGAGGTTTTATCTGGCGATCACGCAAATGCGCGAAGCTGCGAGAATTAAGATAGTTGTTTCCGCCCTATTCTCCTCTCGATTTTGCCGCTTGCAGGCGTTCCCCTCTTTTGCCCCTCCCCAAAACTGCCAGGTGTACAGGATATTCATGGGTATGTGGCCCCAGCAGACCTGTGGGCTAAATACATCCTTTGTTTGTCGTTTTAGGCCCATGGACAGGAGTTCAATTCTGACCAAGCCCTCTCAGAGCTTTATGATTACGTCAGAAAGTATCAAGATCAGGTAGGCACCATATTATTATGTGCGTGACGGACCAAGATGTATGCATTTTTCAAATACCCTGGAAGTTACTCATTCCCAGTCTCCCTCTTTCACCTTATACTGCTCTGTGGATAAAAGTCGCGGTAGACAAGCAGGACAGTGCGACACTTGGGGTATGGAAGGAGATGTAAGGAAAGAGGAAAGAGTCCTCTCTTTTCCTTCTTAATACCCTGGCATCTCTCGCACTTCTCTCGATAGATGTTAGTGGGTGCATGTCAATCCCTTTTACACATGTCTTCCAGGCAGTATATTGTCTTAAATTCTTTTTTTGTTTCGTTTTTAGCTTCAAGATGCCCTGGAGGAGTCTGGGCTGTCGTCATTAGCCTCTAAGCTTGAGCACGTGATTGCTACCATCTCAGATGACTGATTGATAGAACTTGACCTGCTCACATGGTTGATGAATGCAGTTCTTGATCTTACATTTAAATTGCTGCCCAGTTTATTTGTGCTTATTGAGATTATAACCATGCAATTATCATCCTGGCCGCTATCCTAATATTTGCTGCACCTGATCGGTGCTAAATTTTAACTCACAGGAGAGTTGTAAAAGTGCTACCTGTTTGAATGAGGGAACATAATTTCCAGGGGACCTTGCCATGGAAGCAGCTGTCAGACAGTCAGCTAAGCCAGCAGTTGTACGCCATTGTAGTGCCCAGTACAAACATTTTTATCTCAAAGACAGGAAAACGATTATGCTAAGCGTCTGAATCTCGACTGTGTTGGTTTTTTCTCCTAATATAGACTCCACCATTTATTTAATTCAGTCATACTTATTTTAGGCACAGACTTTTGCAATCAACGTACCTATATCAAGAGCATAGCCTTGTAACTCAAGGGAACAGTGTAGCTGGTCAAGTATAACTCTTTGGTTTAATTACCTGTGTGTAGTGTTTAGTTCTTTTTTATACCTTTCCAGAAAGAAGCTTGTTGAGTTGTCTAAAAGTTTATGCATTTCTTTTTTAAAAGACCATGCTTTCCCTAAAAGTGGCAAGAGCCGATGGTGCTCCTAATACATATTTTTGGTAGTGCTTATCAGAGATTGCTTTTAAACTACTTGATTTTCTTTAAAAGGGAAAGACTGTTGTTCCTCTCCGATTCCAGCCCCCATGAAGAAGTGATTTATATTGTTGGTATTATATTGTTCTGTTTCCTCGCAACTGCTAAGCTTTTTTTGGTTTGTGCTCAGAAAACAGGCCATTTCCGGGTTTCAAAAGCTCTCACTTTTAAAACGAGACTAAGTGCAAAACCTTTCTTGTGAAAATGACTTTTATTTGCATAAGAATAAAAAATCGTTTTTATATCAAAAGTTTCGCACTTAGCCTCACTTTGAAACTGAGGCTTAGGGTACTCCATGACTTAGCTTATTTAAGGTAAACTCTTCTGAATCCGGAGGGTCAAGGCAGTATTGAAGTCTCCTATGCTTGTTTTTTTATACATAAAAATGTAAGTTGACTAAATGTAAAATTATAGAAGTAATATCCAATGCTTGTAAATAAAGTTATTTCATAAAAGCTGGGGTTTTTGTGTAAATATTTCCCCTTCCCTTCCTCTATCTTTCTTACTCTTTTTGCTCTTGCCCTAATTCACGTGCATGCTCACAAAGGAAATAAAACAGGTGACCACTGGGGAGGGAAGCATATGATATGGAAGTGAGGTTCAGGACGAAAAGCCATGCGACGCCCAGGTCAATCTCTAATGTGCATACCCAACACACCCGAGCAGTTCGTGAGTTTTTTCCGCGTTTTAAAACGATTGTATGCGCCTCCCATTTTAAACTTATTAAACCAGCGTGCAAAGAAAGTGGTGGCCGATAGCCAGGGGCTACTGCATTTTGCTATCAGGCTAGTGAATTCTGATTATTTTGGGGGAATTCAAGTTACAGAAGAACTATAACCAATCCTGCAGATCGATTTTTTTTCAGGCTAGTTGAATTAACTTGTGGGCTAGTACATGCTAGGTGCAGCTTGCCCGAATGGCAAGCTGTAATACTGACTTTCTTCACACCCTGTAAACATTCCCCTGCCTGCCAGGTCTGAAGTACAGGTCATAGTAGAAGTCACTGCTGTGTGGATAAATTACTAAGCAAAACAGGTTCCCCTCGATCTAAAACAACATTTTTGTAGAGATTAGGACTAGGAGACACTTGGTGCTGTACTCTTACCCGTGTAAAAATACCTGTATTTTAGACCCACTGCTGTGTAACTGGCCTAATTTTCAACATATGGACAACCCATAACTTTGCACACATGACAGAGATAACTAGTAAACGTACTAAGTCAGTGCACACTTAATTCTTCATTGCCTCACTTGCATTTAAAATTATTTTGTTTGACCATCAAATATACTGCTGTCAGTCAGTATTAATAACATACATATATAATCAACATCTCAGGCATTGATGATTACTGTTGAATGAATTATTAACGTGTGCAGCGACCAATCATAGTACCCATTGATGAGTGTAAGAGAACTTTGCACACAAACATGAATTGCCTGGCAAGGTGACTACCTTGCTGAAAGTATGTTGAGGTTTCACGGGCAATATGTTGCACTCACCAACAGAGAATCTTGTCGAGTTCTTGTTACATTTCATACATTATATCATCTACTAACTAAATTTATTTTACATTCCTCAGTCGTCAACAAGGCTTTGGTTTAAAGGTGGCTTAATTTATCTAGTCATGCGTCCGACAGAGCAGCCACTCCTGGGAGAGTCTTACCTGCAAATAAAACAAAACACATTATTCTTCAGCTTTGATCCCAAGGAATGGAATGAAGTATTACTATAATATGTAAACAATAAAATTATTATTTACATATAAATTATAAATAATTATTATTTACATATAGTTTATCATATTATTTCCAGCATACACTAGGTGCTGCAGACACTTTAAGATGGACAAACCATCATTAAATGATGGTTTATAAACTTTATAAACTAAATTATACAGGCAAGCAGCAGTTACATTCACAGCATGGAAAACAAGGTTACTAGCAGGAGTAGCAATATTGTTTTATGATCTTATGTGTTTTATTTTGTGGAATTCACATGGCCACAGAAGATTACCATGTGTGCTAAGCCTCACAATCCTCATTTCAAACAGACAATGGAGATCCTGTGGTATGACAAATGCATAAATGCTACGCATACATACTGAGTCTGACATTTTTCCAGCCTGTAACAGTCGCTGTTTAGCCAGGGCTTGCGATGACCAGCTGCACTCAGATTACTCAAGCTCAGGCCAGCAAGAAAGAGTAGAGCCCACACCAAGGGCTGCTATGAAAATTGTTTTATTTACTTTGTGTGAATGTAAGTTTTGCATTGACTTGCATTCTTTTTCAGCTCTGGACTGACATAAAAAAATGCAAAATTTAGTTTCTTAATATTCCTCTAGATCAAGAAAATCTTATTTACCTTCCAAGAGCTCAAGGGAAGCACCTCCCCCAGTACTGACATGACTGACCAGTTCTTCTGTACCATACTTAGCACAGCATGTTGCAGTATCACCTCCACCTAACAAGAATGTTCAGTAACCACTGAATTAATGTACAGTGGTTGTGGTATAAGTAAAAGAAATAGGAGAAAGAAACAGACACATCCTAATAACACAACCCACTATCTTATTTTCAGTTTTCAAAAACAGTGTTTTGATCTATTCAATTGCTCATTCACTCAGTACACTTATCCAAGAAAACACTGCCCAGCGTAGCCACCACACACAAGAACACCCATGCCAATTTTCAGGGTTTGGTTTATTCTTGCTGTAACTTGGGGTAAGAGGGTGAATAATAGGAAGTAAATGACATTTTTATCATAATACTTGCAAAACTGTTGAAACATGTGTCTTGAATATAACAACAGCTTTATGGGCCACTGTTAAACCATTAGGAATTGCAAGAGACAGGCCTCTGAATGTTAACGTACCTATAATAGACGAGGCACCAGCTTTTGTTGCTGCCACAACTGCATCCATAATACCTTTGGTTCCTACTTCAAATTTAGCCATTTCAAACACACCCATTGGACTGCAATATACATACACACACAAATTTTAGTACATGACCTCTGTAAAAGTTGAAGTTTTTTCCTCTCTTAGTTATCTAGATTGAATAGAAAAAAACTCAGCCTTACCCATTCCAAACAATAGTTTTAGCTTGCATCACCACTTCCTTGAATTTCTTGACACTTTCAGGCCCAATATCCAGTCCCTATAGAGAATTATTCACAGAAATAGTGATCATTACATGTACTTAGACTTATTCAGGAAAAAAAAAGGCATATTGGACTATTTTCACTCACTAACTCACTCGAAACTCAGTCAGTAATACTTGCATAGAATAGCAAACAGCAAAGTTATGACCAAATAAAAGTACAAATAGACTATCACAAAAAGCGTTCTCAAAGCTAAAATGTTACCCACTACAAACATACAAGAAACAGATTACATAAACTGTAAATGTACAAGTAGATACCAGATGAAAACAACAAACTACACAAATGTTTCTAATTACCATCCAGTCCGCAGGAATTCCAGTTTCAAGATTAGCTGGCTTAGTCTGTAAAATAATCAACAAACATTAAGCACTATTGTCTGATTAGAGAAACACAAATCAAGAAAAAATGGTTTCCTGCAGCGTCCTCGGCTATTTCAAGCATAAACACTATGCTATAAAAACCAAACTAAACTTTCACCTCAGCATCCTCAGCAAATTTACTAGCAGCGACAAAATCTGTTGGTAGATGGAGATTCACTCCCTTTTCTTTGGCTTTATCACAAATCTTCTGGATTATTTTTGATCCTTCTTCATCAAACAGTGACTTTCCAATCTGAAAAAGAAATTATTGCAGCTAGCTTGTTTGTACTGGTAAATCAACTACAGACACTATAAATGGGTGGAAACCACAAGCACAAATAACAACAATGAAAGAAGTTGTTTGAAATGATTATAACTGAAAGTCAGTGCTTCATTGGAATCCATCATTGCAGAGGTTAGCGCACAGCCTTCTGCGTAAGAGGTTCCACGTTTGATTCTTTTCTTTCTGTGTTGCCCTACGTAGCTTTAAATTCCCATGAAACCGAACACTGAAAAGAGAAGGGGAGGAGGATTACTGCACCATTGGCCTGAATTTTGTCAGTCATATGATCACTGTTACAAATTACCAAATGGGACCTTTGCGTTTAGTGTAAACTTAGCATCAGGCTAAAACTAGGCTTTTTACAATGCTTTTTGGACGATCTTAAATTTTACCTTAAATTTCATTAGCAAGGAGAAGATTATCAAATAAGAACTTTACTAATCTAAGCATGGGCGATTAAGAGCCATGATATTCTTCTCTACGATTGCATCTTTGCAGACCTTTCTAAAGTTAAAACTCAAAACTGCAACTCACCTCCATGTTATGAAGAACTTTGACAAATGTGTAAGCCATTCCACCACCAATGATCATGTCATTCACTTTATCCAGTAAATTCTCAATAAGTAAAATTTTATCAGCTACTTTGGCACTAGAGTAAAAAGCAAAAGGTGAAAGTGGAGCTTTATAAAATACTATTTTTAATGAAGGTTTAATATTATGATATTCATACATTTTTTGTGGGACAGAGTAAGGCCGTGCTGTAGAGTCCATTATTTTGGCCAAAAATTGTAAATATGAAATATGAAGTAAAAAAAATGGGCTCAAAAATAAGTGATAACCATAATGAATAAAGTTGTAGCAAAGTGAATTTTGTTGATACTGGCAAGGAATTTGAGTTGAGGAGGTAATTATATTCAATGCCATTTTACACTCACCCTCCTAAGATGGCCAGATACGGTCTGTCAGGTTTCTCCATTGCCTTGGAGAAGTAGACCAGCTCTTTCTCCATCAAAAATCCAGCAACCCTCTGAGGCAGCTGAACACCCACCATAGAGCTACAAAAACATTAATACAAAAAAAGTCAAAGGAATATAAAAGCTTGCATCTCTGTGTAAAGCAAAGTCAAATTTTGCAAAAAAATATCAATTTCACTTTTGTTTGTTCAAGTGGTTACATATACAACACACAGCAGAATCAATCACAAACATGCTGGAATAACAGAGTGGTAGATGAAATAATAACATTGTTTCTCTACCTGTGAGCTCGATGAGCAGTGCCAAAAGCATCATTAACATAAATGTCTCCTAACTTTGCTAATGAATCGCGGAATTTTTGCACATCCTCTTTGCTTGCCTTAACCTGTCACACAACAAGAAACTGTTGCTAGCTCATGTTATTACTGGTAAATAATCTGTCAAACTACACCATGCCAAATGGCACTTTCCTTCAGTTCCAAGGCATCTAATCCCAATGGCTATTTTATCAATTTTATGATAAAAACTTGAAAGTTCTGATATTGGTAGCTGTGGATGAATACACCCGCAACATGGTTTCTGTTAAAGTAAGCACCTGGGAGTGCATTACTTAAATCTAGATGGAATACTACCATGTATTTTAATCCAATTTCCCCCCTAAGTAAATTGTCATGAACCTTCAGTTGATAGTATTAACTGGCCTACAAGAGGCAAAAGCACAGTGCCCACACTGACTGTATCAAGAAGAAAGTGTGAAAAATCCTGAACAAAGTAATCAACCAAGAAAATGTTATAAATATAACCAAAGTTATTGCTATAAACTATGTAGCACCTTGTTTCCTTCACTATCGACTCCTTTGCCTTCCTCTTCAATGTGGAAACGTAGGTTTTCCAGCAAGATCACTGAGCCTTGATAAAATTAATATAAATAATGCAAAGTGTAAATGGCAAATTATGTTAGCATGCATATTGAAGGAGTGGCTGGATGTCTTCCCAAAGGGCTTCTCATAAACCACTAAATTCTCCTTCTAATTTTCATGTACACCTTTGTAAATCAAAGAAAGAATTTCGCATTACAAAAGCCTGGAGTCACTTACTCAATGCAACCCTTCAATTGCCATCAGAGTTAAGGCTCCACCCTTACTGAGAGAGTGGCACTTGCCTGGATAATGACAGAAGGTATAAAGCAACACCCACATAAACTGTCAACCAGAAGCTGTAGTAACTTTGGATTCTAATAGCAGGGCTGTACTTCTTTCAGCTATCAGCATTAGATAAAGCAATATACCAACTGGAAATAACTGACCCACAGGAAAACCAAGTAGAATATTCTTTTTTCAACCTGACTATTATGGCAAAGGGTTTCTGAAAATTGCCCCCACCCTCTTCTAAGTTAAAAGTATCATACCAGCCTTTGGGTTTTTACATGCTTCTTCCACTTCAGGACCCACACAGTCAGGAAGAAAGGTCACATCCCTGAAAATGTAGAAAATTAATGTTACATAATTCATGAGCAGAAAAAGTAAAAATTAAAGGGACCCTACATATACAAATAATTGGGTCAAAATGTTTGGTTTTTACCTTTGCAATAATTTCTTCACCTCATCAGCAACAGGGGCCAGGGAATATTTCTCAACTACTTTGCCGTCAGGTCTTCCTAAATGGCTCATCAACACCACACTTTGAGCACCATTATCCAAACAATGACGGACACTCGGCAAGGCAGCTACAATCCTTAGAAAAATAGAAAATAGGCAGAATGATTGTTGTAATCTTTTTTCATTCATTTATCCTCTGTTTTACACTTGCCAATATTACAAATGTCGAACCAGCCTTATAAATATCTGACCTCTACAAGGGGTCTACAAACAAAAACCTAATTGGAACACTTGTTGGAAATTATTTTCCAATAACAAATTACTTCTATCCTATAGAAATAAATTGCAAGAAGAGAAAAGATGCACTCCATTAATTTGGGCATTTGTGCGTTGTTTTATAGTCCACTATATACCATTTGCATTCGCTATACCAGAAAGGTTTAATATTGAGAACTGAGATTTCAGCAATTTTTAAAAACATATAAACAAACAAAAAACACAATTGTTACAAACGAAAATAATTTCCCTACACCTGGAGAAATAACTACTTAATACTGAAATAAAAACGCGGATTATTTGCGCACTCACATTATCAAGAACCAATATTGGCCCACTATTTGAGGTGGCATGGGGGACAGGACAGTGCCATTGGGGACGGGTAGGTGGGTGGGGTACTGTTTACACAAGTACGCGACTAAACGCACGTCTGCAATATTTTAAAAGATACCTTTGGTTGTTTGTGATCTCTTTCCCCTTCAGTGGTACATTGAAGTCAACACTGAAACAAGACATGGCATTTTCTTAATAACTGTAAGATTACCCACGTAAACTTATAAACACGCTAAAACATGACCGATATATCTAAGGTGAATTCAAAAATGCTATTTGGACTAAACTGACATCAAACAAAAGTAAGGCTTACCGCATCAAAACGCGCTTTCCTTTGCAGTCAACAGTTTTGATTGATGATTTGTTAAAGGACATAATAGCGATTTTCTACTGCAAACAGACGAAACAGACGACAGCCCAGGGCCACTCCAGAGGACAGAGGACACAAATCGAGTAATATCTTGAGACTTCAGACTGGTAAATCAGCGGACGGTGCGAAATGTAGGTAAGTCATTGATGTAATATAACACGAAATAATCGAGAATCCAAAATGGCGGCTGCCTTGGGTTTAACGCGACAGTTTAATCGAATTTCTTCTTGTGCTTTACCTCATCGCTTGTCACAAATCAGGTACTTGCATAGTGAGCGCTTACTGCATAAATTTGGTACTCCTCGATTACCTCTGAAGGCGCGTACAATTCAACAAAATTTTCAAAAAGGTAAGCGTGCACGTGGAAAAATCAAGCTCATCATGTTATTCTGATGGTAACCTGTCATCTCAGAAAAATGTATTTTTCACCACAATTCATAAATTTTATAGGAGAATACGGGGATTTATCTGATTTGTTAGCAATATCTTTGTAGTGGTGTTTTTTTATTGTGATTAATTTTTGCTCTAAATGCACGATCATCATAGCATGCATTAACATGAACAATTAGCAGATAGAGAAAATAGACCATTAAACTAGGTAAAATTAGTTATAGCTAAATTTTATTTGGACGTACAACATAGTTATTGGTGATTAAGTATGCCTTCTTCCACTCATGGTGGCCTGGGTTCGAATCTTTGAGATGATGCCACATATGGGTTGAGTTTGTTGGTGGTTCTCTTCCTTGCTCAGAGTTTTCTCTCTACTCTAAAACCAACATTTTGAATTTTCAAATTCCTATTTGATCCAGAAAGGTACACACAGGTCGGAACCCTCTTAATCAATATGCTTCCACTAAACTGTTATTTGTTTATTTTTATTATATAAACACCAATGAAATACCAGGTGAGCTTTTGCACGAAAACTTGATATCTTCACATGTGAAAATAACATGTTATCCTCACATGTGAAAATATCACCGTTGCTATGGCTACATAATAAATCGCACCTTTTAGACCAAAAAACTATTAAAGTGAAATGGTTTGGTAGTTCATTGGTGCTTATATAATAAAATTAATAGAACATTACATGGCCGCTTGGAGATACGAAATTTCTTTTCGAGTGTTGAAAAATATTTCACAAGTGATCACAGCGAACGAGTGAAATACTTTTCAACACTCGAAGAGAAATTTTGTATCTCCACACGGCCATGTAATATCCTCTATATTTATTTTTATTTTCTATTTATTCATAAGATGCATATTCACCTGTATATTTATTCATTAGATATTTTGCTTACTTATATTTTTACAGCTCATCAAGATTTCAAAGCAAGGAGCTATCCAAGAATTTTTTGTAGAGCCTTATCAGATAATTCAACTGATAAGGATCATTTATCCAAGGTAGTAATATATGGGAGGTTGTCTCTCTCTAAAAGAATAACGTTAAACTGTCCAAATATTTACTGTTAGGTTGACTACTTACTTTATTTTCTTGTGATACCGATATCATCTGGTATGCAATAAAAGACATATTTTAGGCTTTTACTTCCCTTGGAAATACAGGATATCTCTGCATGTTGTTGTAGGCAAAAGATGTATCAACTATTAATGCGTTAACCCTTTTAACTCACAGGCAAATACTTAAAAATAACATTGAATGAATTATTAAAAGATCAAAACAATTTTCTTGACAATCATTTTAGCATTTCTCATTTCATTTAATCTTATTTGCGCATTGCTCTTGTTAGAAGAAAGTAATTTATTGATCTTCATACCTGCCAACTCTCCCGGTTTTCCTAGGAGTATCCAAGTTCTTCATCAAATCTCCCAGTCTCCCAGTTAGAGCCCAAAATCTCCCAGGAAATACCTACTGCAGCCTTTTTTCAAAATTTGTTCATTAATTTCACTATTTTTGAAAAGGAAAATAAATCAAGAAGTGGTGAGTTGGGCTCCCTCTATAAATATTATTATTATTATTATTATTAGTGCTCTTATTTGAGCTGTTCTTGATCAGAAAATGTAAAACAGAGCAATCAAATAAATTTTTATTGATATATATTTAACAAGTATTGTAATTGGTCAGAAATCAACCAATCAAATTGCACAATACATGGTAGAAAGTTGGTGTGGTTTTCGCCCTCTGTTATTGATGTTGGGAACATTCAGAAGGCCTCTGGGTGATTTTTGGAGAGTATTCAGACATCGTTGAAAATGACATTCTTACAATGCAAAGATTTCTAGACGTCTCCAGATTTTTGTACTCTGGGGGAGTTGGCAGGTATGGATGTTGGTCACTCCTGTAACTTAAAGATTTTTATATTTCTGTGATTCTCTTTATGTGAGAAAAGGTGTTGCTAGAGTGGGACTACTTTTCTCTTGTTTGCATCCATGGTCTTAAACTTTCCTGTTGGATCTATTTACAATCTTAGGATGAGGCTTTTGAAGAAGACGACACTGTGCATGTTATCACAGACAAGGAAAAAGTTGTGGGTATGTTTAGTTTTTGAAAAACACATTGGTTTTCAGTTGTATATTATTTTGTTTGTTGGTTACCTTTGGAAATCTAATAGTTTTTTTTTAATAAGAAGTAAGGATAACCTTCAGTTACATATTTAAAATATAGCAGTACTTTTGCATTCCTTACTTCGAATGATATTATAGAGTAGTGAGCAATAAGTAGTCTGAATGGGTGTTTGAGTTAGGGTAGTTATTTCTGTTTATCTGTCAAAATGTATTATCTTGTTGTTAGAATGCATCTTACATGAGAAGTTTTTGGTGATGTTTTTGCCTTGCTATTCCTTTATGAATAGTCTTCAAAGAAGAAAAAAACCTTTGTTTCTTTTTTCTTCATGTTACCATCAGGTGAATCTCAAAAACGTGAATTTCAGGCAGAAACAAGACAGCTGTTGGATATTGTAGCCAGAACGCTGTACTCAGAAAAAGAGGTACTGGTACTTACTATGATGAATAAGGCTACACATCAATATATATATTTCAAAAACTACGTAGTAATAAATGTTTGGGAAAAGATAAGAATGCATGTAACCTTTAACTACCACTAGTATGTCCTTTAAATTGAGGTCATTCTAACATGTAAGTTTTGCAATCACAGTTAATAGACAGATGTGCTGATAATTTTCTGGAAGAATACATTGGATTTTTTTGGAATCTGAGCATTATTCAGGGTTTTCCTTCACTCTCTTCAGTTGTCAGTTGTTCAGATAAACAACTTGGCACATGCTCTTCTAAGAAGGAATCCTTCTGAATTACAGCTGGTTTATACTAAAGAAGCTTACAGAAACCAGAAAAAGCTCTGCGTTGTTGTTGGACATGCTAAGCACCTACATGTGTCACCAAAACAAGACTAAAAATAATCTCCATAATTCTTGTCTCAGGTTTTCATTCGTGAGGTGATATCTAATGCATCAGATGCCCTAGAAAAACTACAGTACCAGTTCATGACTGGAAAAGATGTTGCAGAAAATGAGCTTCCTCTTGAAATTAACATTGCCACAGATCAGGAGAAAGGAACTCTGACAATTAAGGATCATGGAATAGGAATGACTGAACAAGAGTTAGTTGATAACTTAGGTACTATCGCCAGGTCTGGCTCAAAAGCTTTCCTTGACGAACTTAGCAAACTAGGGAAAGGCGATTCACGAGAGCATCATTGAGAAAGAGCATCATTGGACAGTTTGGTGTAGGATTCTATTCCACGTTCATGGTTGCTGATAGAGTTGATGTGTACACGCGTTCTTATATTCCTGGCAGCAGAGGTCTTCTGTGGACTTCAGATGGGTAAGAGTTCTTATTTTCAGTGTACTAGTAATGACAAGTTTTTAACCTGCAAGTAAGCTTTCGTGGCAAACTCTTGGCTCAGTTGGGAACAGCTGTAGGGCCAAGTGAAAAATAAAGAAAACAAAAGAGGGCTTTCTTGCTGAGTATTATTGGTGGCCTGACATGGAAGGGGGAAAGGTTGGTTTGGAAGAAAAGGACTGGTTTTTCAGAAAAAAAGGATAAAAATTAATGTAAGTAGAAATTGCATTGAGTTGATTGCTGTTATTCTTATACATTCTACATCTATGTTTTGTGTCTTAGCCCCAATTCATGAATAATTAGGGCTAGGAGACAAAGGAAATAGATAATCAATCTAGGTTTAAAAATTTTCACCGGAATTTAAATTTGACCTGTAGCATCTAAATCTACAGCTATAGAATCTACATCTACTTATACAGTTTTACTTGGCAAAGGTTATCCATGGCAGTAAGATATTCATCTAATTCTTAAAAATATTTTTGTCTTAAGCTCTGGTTCATATGAGATTGCTGAGGCAGAAAATGTTTCTCGTGGAACAAAGATTGTTATACACCTGAAAGAAGACCACAGAAATTTTTCTCTTAACACAGCAGTTGAAGGTCAGTTATATACTACAATGCCTTCTGATGTTTTAAATGTAATTTATAGTAATTAACGTGTGTTTCAGTTTGTGACACAGGAGACCAGAAAGAAAGCTGATCGAGTTTTCTCAACAGGAGTCAAATCTTTGATTTTCTGGTTGCTAGTCCAGGTGCTCTACAACTGGGCTACAGGAGACTAACTTGTGTTTGTTGGTTCATTTGTTGCAGATACTATTAAGAAATACAGTAATTTTGTGGGCTTCCCAATTTACTTGGATGGAATGTGTATAAACACAATTCAGGTTGATATCATATAGTTGTATGGCAGCTCTACTGAAATTTGTAGAAAAATATTCTTTTCCTGTGAAGTATTTTTCCCTAGAGTGCTTGTTTACTTTTTCTTACCGGCAGTAATTTTCCTTTTTTTCAGCCATTATGGTTATTGGATCCTAAAAGCATAACTCAAGAGGAACATGAGGTCAGTTACAATGTAACATGTTACCATAGAAACATATCAAACTTTCACTTGAACTGAATTTGTTTAAGCCTCTCATTAAACTCCTTTGGCTCTTTACATCATGTTTTTGATAAGAAGAAACAAGATTTACCAGGGATTCTAAACCTGATATGTTTGAAGAGTCACATCTTCTTTCATAGCCTTTATGTCAGGGCCCAGTATTGTTGTTCCAAGGCCGATTAGAGCCATCCTGGGGTTAAATCTTAATCTGGGTTTGATTTTCTTTTGTTTGAGAGAATGTTCTCCAATAATTTTCTCTATTCTATTTAGAGCATCCTTAAATCAAATTATAGACAAATAGCATTGAACTGAATTTGCTTTTTAAGCTTTCATAACTGAATTCAAATTTCGCACTAACCCTGGATTATCTTAACCCAGCTTTGAACAACCCGGCCCTGTACCATGGCCACTGAACTAAAATGTGAAATCACAAAATAATGTTGAAAGAAGAAGGCAAAATACAACAGTTGAACACAACAACTTTACTAGTTTACACAAGGGGAAAGATAAACGTTTGCTTTTATGACTTTGATCTGTCTTTCATTCCATTTTTTTCAAAAGGAATTTTATCAGTTCATTGGCAAGACATATGACAAGCCAAGATACATTCTACACTACAAGACAGATGCACCTTTGAATATTCGCAGTATATTTTACATCCCAGAAACTCTTCCACAGTTGTTTACAGTGCAACACATGGAACATGGCGTGTCTCTTTACAGCAGGAAAGTTCTAATCCAATCCAAAGCTCACAGGGTTCTGCCAAACTGGCTTCGGTTTGTAAAAGGAGTTGTGGACAGTGAAGATATCCCACTAAATCTAAGTCGAGAGCTGCTTCAAGATAGTGCTCTAATCAAGAAACTTAGTGACGTACTATCAGCAAGAATTATCAAATTTTTGCTGGAACAGCAAAAGAAGGATAGAGTTAAATATGAAAAGTTTTTTAAAGATTGTGGAATTTTCTTCCGTGAAGGGATTGTTAGTGCTGAAAGTGATGAGCAGAAACAGGATATAGCAAAGCTTCTTCTGTTTGAATCATCGAACGAGAAGTCTGGTGTGCTTACGTCACTGCCATCATATGTATCAAGAATGAAACCCGCACAGAAGAATATCTATTATCTGTGTGCTCCAAGGTATAACTCTCTTTCTTGTGAGTTCATTACTATGTCTCTATTTTTGGAGTTATTGCATAGTACTGTACTTCAAAAACATCCAGGTCCGAATATAGAGCGTTTTCACTCATGTGACCATAACCTACCCAAATTTATAGCGATAAAAGAAAGCAGTTAGGTTAAAAAAGAGTTCAATTCCCACACTACTAGCCTGTGTACAGACCCCTTCCCCTCAGTAAAAGTCGGAGAATCCGAGTTTTACTTAGGGGAACGGGGGTCTGTACACAGGCTACACAGTACCGGTTTGGGACACCAGCATAAAGGCGCTGCATATTGTTTTGGTACACCGACATGTGAAAGGTTCTATTGTACAACTTACAAAAGTCAATGGTTTTGGGAAGTGAATTAGATTTTATACCTAAGTGGTGAGACTGTAAGATATGCGCCAGGATAACTTAGTAGGTTTTTCTAATCGGGGGATGTCCTTTGTTAGAGCTTCTCATTGCTCTCCCCAACATTCCACACCTCGTTTTGACTCGTAAAATTTTGAAAAATATTGGCCAGCGCCTTGCACTAAATATTTTAGGGCTAAATCGGTCAATCATTTTTTTTTTCTCCCTCCCTCTTTCAGTCGCGAAGTGGCAGAAACATCTCCTTACTACGAAGCTTTGAAGAAAGATGATGTAGAGGTTGGTTTGAATATGAGTCGATACAATATTACAATAATTATAATAATTACTTATTTTTGCCGAGATCTGCGCATGCTAAGATTTGTGTTTTGCTTACATTGTAAGGCCTCTAAGCAATACATTGTTTATTGTTACTCTAGGTTTTGTTCACGTATAATGAACAAGATGACGTAACACTGCATTATTTAAAGACTTTTGACAAGAAGAATATCATGGCTGCAGAGAATTACTTCTCAGTTGACAGAGAACCTTCACCCACTGAACCAACGGACGATACCACTCAAACACAAGACGCATCAGGTGTGTATCATGTCTTGTAAAAGAAATAGACTTATAACCGTTTTTCTGTTGGGTTTTAAATAGGTCACATTAATTTGTATTATGAGAACTGATTTCATTCCTCAACAGAATCTCTGACGGAGGAACAAGCTACGGAATTGGCCAACTGGATCAGTATTATACTGGGGAAACAGAAAGTTTCAGCTGTTAAGGTTAGTGTTGGTGTGATTAAGGATGTATGTAGCAGGGTGAAACCATGGGAACACCCGGGTGGGAGCATGAAGCCTTGCCATCCCATGGTCATTATCACTAATGTGAAGGAACTTTGTGTAGTAAAAGAGAGCATTAAAAACTGTTCTTTCTTACATGTGTTGGAAAACAACAGAATTAACAACAAAATTAACCGAAGCAATCGGGATTTGAAGCGAATCCGCAACACCAAGAAATAAATAAGTATTCGAAGGTTTTTAAAGTCAGTTGCAAAGCTCAAAAAGGCAGAAATATTGCAAGCAAAGAGACTTCTTAGAACACAGATGAATGCCACCATAACATGAGCGTTCATTGTCAACATTTTGATTTGATATGTTAGGTTTCCAAGCACTTAAGTCAGACAAGCCACCCAGTGATGGTGACTGTACCAGACATGGTGGCCGCTAAACACTGGCTTAAAGTCATGAGAGCGGAGCAGTTCCAGGACATTGACAATGCAAAGTATCAGATATTTCAACCTACGCTGGAAATAAACCCAAGGTATTTTCATCAGCTTTGATTTATCTTGGGTAGTTGGTAGAGCTTTTTTTTATATTAAGTACAATGAAGTGATTGTCGTTTTTTGCATGCCTTGCTACCCGGCTGCTTTAGTTAATGCTTGTCCACTAAGTAGCGTCTTCATCTTGTCCGGTTGGATACTGTCCTGTACGTTTAAACGTGCAGAAGAAATTCAGCTTTCATATTCTTACGTTTAGTTAGTTAGTTTACAAAATTATTTGTGTTTTTAGTTGCTGCAGAGGAGGAACCATTGTCCTTATTTTGACATTCAAGCAAATCGTTGATGTCGTATTTCAATATTGTTCCTTTATCGGCTTCTTTCCAGTCACTTAGCGACACTACGACTTTAAAAAGATTAAATGGAGATCTCCCTGTCTAAGTAGCACATAAGCTTAGTAAGGACCAAACAACAATGTGGTGATGTTTTCTATTTCAGCCATGAATTAATCAGAAATTTAGAAGAGGTTCGGTCAGTCAATACAGATTTAGCTGTGCTGGTTGTTAATCAGGTCAGTCTTACAATATTAATGGTAACACTCTTTTGATTAGGGTGACTTTGGAGTTTGAATACAAACTGTCCCTTAACCTTTTCCTCAAACGGAAAGCTAAAAGAACGAAACTCAGGGAATGTGAGACGGGGGGCTAGGTCCAGTCTCGTGGGAGAAGGTTCGGACGCCTTCCCTGTGTGTGCTTTGCGCTTGGCTCGCATAGGAGGAACCTTCCGAAGTCCTATTGTTGCTGGCGGTCCGAGCACCCGCTTTTTGTCAGGGCGCTTGAAGTAATTACTCACTAGATAATTTTATGGAAATGGCTTGCCGCAGATGATTTTTCGATCGAACTTAATTTTTGTTTGTGTGTTTGTTGTTTTTTTTTTCGCCAAGCAATAGAGATAGACCATGTATAACTATTTCTAAAAAACGTGTTTTGCACAATATGATATTTGGCACGTAAGCGAGTAGGCAACCTAAATTTTCCGTAGGGCTTAGGCACTATGGTTTTATCTTTCAAAAAGTGACGACTAATTTTGTTTTTATTGCAGCTCTTTGATAATGCCATGATGTCTGCAGGACTGCTGTATGACCCCCGTAGCATGGTGGGAAGACTAAATACGCTTTTATCTAAAGCTCTGGACTCTTCGAAACCTTAGCACGGGGAAGCACCGGGACGCAATTTCTTCGAGTAACGGGTTTTACCCACCTGCCTGAAAAGCTTTTTTATGTCCTATGCTTTGCCAAAACGTAGACGCTATCTTGCTGTTTGGATATGACACAGATCAAATAATTGTAGTCGGCCCTTGTCATCCAGTCACGGTAATATTCATTATTCTGAAAATAGATATCTTTACTCATCCTTGTCTCTTCATGACTGGTCATCAAAATCGCATGTCTTGTTTTGTAAAAAAATAAAAACAAATAGTACTGGTTGAAAATTCTCTCAAAAAGCCTTTATTTGAATGTTTACACTGTATTGTGAATGGTTTGAAGGAGCCGTGACTGGAAACCAAGTCATAATAGGTGGAATATTATTTTCTTTTTTAGCTAACAGTGAGAGACGTTTTGACAACCTGTGCGGAAGCCTTCTTACGAGGAACACTCATTCTGATTACGACTTTCTGTGCTAGACTGTACACAACCCTCTGTTTCTTATTCGTTGAACTTGCGAGAAAAAGCTTACAGTTTGCGCCCAGATGATGAAGGATTCGAACAGTCTCCTACTACAAAGGTTGTCACAACATCATTCAGTGTTACCATCATCCTAGTCCCATTTACATTCGAGGAAATTCCATTTAAAAGAACGACAAGCCCCCCCTTTTTCCCACCGAACAAGACGCGACAGGTTAAGTGCATAAATGTGTCTAAAACAAAGGCAGATACCCAGCACGGACATCTTGGTAAGGTTCAACTCGCGGAAGGAATTTGTTTTTTGTAATGAACTGGCACTAGAGACCAGTCAAAGCGGGAAATCTGTTCACATGCAAATATAGTACATGTAAATGACGTTTATCGCATTAGCCTCGCGAGTTCACTACCGATAGTACGAATGATTTACCTGGCTATCTACCAACAAGTAAAGGAACAGACATAGTCAGTAAACATAACGGAGACAATATATAAATTTCAGGGCCAACTACCGCGTAATAAAACTTGAACTATAGTACATCCTTGCAATAGAAAGGAGAAGTCGTTACGTAACGTTGCCATGAAAGCAAAATTTTTGGAGGACAACAAACCGAAAACGTCACTTGAAAAAAGAATTCACACTGCTTCAAACTTCATCGATCTTACTCAATTTCATTTAATTTGGCAAATGTTAACGAAATCTCCTCGGGTTGAATCCGAAAAGACAGTATCTAATTTTTGAAGAGGAAAAAGACAACTTTTGTGTTCAGCTACTCCATAAGGCGAGCTTGTGAAATTAGAAAGTTTCATGTCGCAGGTGTGCAACGACGTACAAAATAGCGTGATGCAAATTTGCTGTTTTGTCAATAAAAACCTTTTATTTTTTTGCCGTTCTCCTTCCGTCGCCGTCGTCGTTGGTTTTGTTGTCATCCAGAAATACTGCTACCATGGTGCCGATATTTTTAACCGTACATTATTATCCTTTTTAGCCAATGTTAGACCTGATTCCCCTTTGCAATCCAAACAAACCACGTGCAGAGGTGGATCGTTAAGATAAGTTCAACTGAGCGAACGAGTTTTTACTGCTCTCGGTCTGTCGGAGCTTACGAGCAAAGAAAGGTTCTTAGCAGAGATTCCAGTTTGCACGACAATCTTTATAGTCTTATTACCTCAACCATCTGATGGGTCCTAAGTAATGAAACGGACTTAGTAATGCAGACTCTAGCGTACCTCAAAGACGACGCCAAATCATAATCGAACCTAACCGCGCAGTAATGATGCTTCACACGCCCGACTGAGTAGCTGTAAGGTGTCGACTGTGTCGGGGTGATGTTCACCTAGCAGTTCATCTCTCAGTTTCCATGCCTTCTGTAGAGATTCCACAGCGTTGTCGATGTCTTTCATGTCATACTGAACCGAACCAAGCAAGTGATAGGTGGACGCCGTGTTTTTGTGATCGCCTGGCAGATTTGATCTCATATGCGCTGCTCTCTGTAAAAAGTCCAAAGATTTCTTGAGGTCTCCCATCAAGTACTGCACTGCACCAAGGTTGTGGTAACTGGTTGCCGTGTCTTCGTGAACTCCAAGCAGGTTAAATCTCATGATTGCAGCTTTTTGTAAAGTTGCCGAAGCTGCATGAAAGTCTTCTCCTATATCACGCTGAATGATACCGAGCAAATGGTAACTGCTGGCGGTGTCTTTATTATCACCAAGCCTTTTTGATCTCATGTCTGCCGCTTTTTGCAGGGATGCCAAGGCTCCCTGAAAGTCTCGCAGGCCATGTTGTACCACACCAAGCCAGTGGTAACTCCGCGCGGTAAGTTTGTGTTCACCAAGTAGGTTTGATCTAATGTATGCTGCTTCCTGGAGAGGTGCTAAAGCTCCTTGCAAATCTCCAATTTCACGACATACGAAACCAAGCCAGTGGTAGCTGCTCGCAGTGTCTTTGTGATCACCAAGCTTTTCTGACCTCATGTCTGCCGCTTTCCGCAGGGATGCCATTGCTCCTTGGAGGTCACTTATACCACACTGCACTACACCGAGGCAATGGTAACTACTCGCGGTGTCTTCGTGTGTACCAAGCAATTTTGATCTCATGTCTGCGGCTTTCTTTATCGAGTCCAAAGCATCATGGAGGTCTCCCTTACTATGCTGTGCTAAACCAAGGTTGTGGTAGCTGCAGGCGGTGTCTTCGTGAATACCAAGCAGAATTGATCGCATTGGTGCGGCGTTTTCGAAATACAGAACAGCTAATCCATTTTCATGCATATTAAAATGGATTTGTCCCAGGAGATTGAAGCTTTCAGCTGTGTCCACGTCTTCTCCTAAAAGGTCAAGCCTCATATTTAAAGCCTGCTCACAAAATTGAAGAGCTTCTTGGTAGCTTTGTTGTTCAAAGCAAAGTTTCCCTGCCTCGTGAAAGGTTTTTGCTGTAAGCCGATGCCTTCCTAAATGTTCTTTTCTTATCTTTAGAGCCTTTAATTGTGCATCTAGAGCTGTCTTGCGGTTTCCAAGGGTGTAATGTTTTTCAGCGAGTAAAATATAAATGCTTGCAGTATCCGCATGATCATAAACATTTAATTGTTTCCTCGCATCCAAAGCACGTTGAAATGCCCTATCAGCTTGGGTCACATTTCCCATTTCAAAGTGAATACATCCGATGTCTATTTGACTTTTCACCGAGTCAATATGATTGCCTGCGTTTTCTTCCCTTAGTCTCATGCCCTGCTGATAAGACGCAAGAGCGGCACTTTCGTCTCCAAAATGCTGCTTTAACTTGCCTAGCATTTCATAACTTCTTGCAAGTTCTAAAACGTCTGTATCAGGAACCATTGGTCTAGAACTGGTTAGAACATTGTCAATGGCATCAATGATATATTTAACCAAATTAAGAGTTGGTCTATCCCAGAAGTCATCGGGTATGTCACAGGTCTCTTTAATGACGTCAACACACAAACAAAGTGATTTCATAAACTGCGTGGCTGCGTTGTAGCTCTGTATTGAATCGACGCCATTGTCTATGATTTGATCTGTGAATTCTTGAAAATACAGGCGAACAAATTCGAGCTGAGGTAAAAACCATGGCAAAATGTCCAACGATATAGCGCACTTGCCTTTATCAAAAAGCGTCATAAACGTTGTTTGCTCCAAGGGTTCGCTGAACGCAACTTTAACACAGATAACCTCTACTGGTACGTTTGAAGTGTTCCGCACATGCTTTAGCTCGAATAATGTTGGAATGAATTTGTTTAGTGCGTTTAGATATACGTTAGCCCCGAGCATGGTTTTGTCTGATGTTTCTATCACATCTTTAAATAAGTTTAATATGAAGTTTAAAAACAACAGGTCTTTGTCCTGGGAAACTAACTCATAAGCGTCAAAACTGTCACCTTCTTCTTGACAATGTAGAAACCTTGAAAATCTGGCTTCAATAAAACTGTCAAATTCTTTCGAAAACGTTGGCAAATGGTCTAATATTCTAGTGTCTTTTAAAATCTCTTCTTCATCAGCACTTGATAGAATCTCTTCTTCATCAGCACTTGATAGACAAGAAAAAAGGAAAAAAATAATATTTTTGAGCATGACCTCATCGCTGCAATAATTGAGACGAACTAAAGCGCTACAAATAGACCTTAATCCCACGTCACCATTGCCACGGAGTAACTGGTAAACGCCTTGGTAACAAAGGAGCTTCGCTGGACAAGCGAATGTGTTGGAGAAGTTAAAATTGAGGGAGTCCTCCCAGGTTCTATCCAAAGAGAACCAGCCCCAGTAGCGAAATGACTTTGCCGTCAACAGCATCTGTTCATCTTTAACAGCATGCCTTCGCTTTGCTTCTAACAAAGCTGTGTCGTAAATCTGCGAAAACAATACTTCCTCCTCTAGCAATACAGCAAAGAGAAAGAACTCTGCCGTGGACAATACATTTACAATCTTGGGGTAAAGGTCGTCATCTTTGATTCCATCAGTAATAGACAAGAGGATATTCTCTCGACGCCCTGCAAAAATTTTCCACGCTTCATCGGATGGACCCATTAAAAACTTTTCATTAGCATCTGCAAGACTGGAAATGTAATAGTCGTTAAACCGACGCTGCGCTGAATGAAATACGACTTCAATTGTTTTATCAGTTCGTCTCTGCTCTTCAACAAAGGACCGGAAAAGTGAATGAATCGTGAAATGGCTAAAGCTTTCCCCACAGTTGATCAAAGAATTTCGCTCAAGGGAACGAATAACTTTCGTGGTTGTTCGGTCTGTCTTGACATCTAACACTGCCGTAGCTTCTTTTGTGTTAAACCAACCAGGAAAAACCGTCAGAGAAACAAAGGCTCTTCTTTCTTGAATCGTAAGTCTTTGGAACGATTTGTTAATGAGTATTTTTAGACGAATATCAGCAGGGAAACTTTCGTCATCCAAAACGTTGACGAGAGTTGAGTTCCTCAGTTCTTCTGAAAGCTCATTTATGGAAGTATGTTCTTCTTTTATGATGTTACACATCAATCGCATGGTCAGGGGAACCTGTCCACATTGTTGTACTATGCATTTGCAGTCATCTTCAGTCACATCTGGTAATAGTAACTTTATTAAACTTGCCGAAGAAAGTTCGTCCAAAACATTAATTTTTGTTAGATGAACGCGATTCGTAAGACTCAAGAAGTCTAAGGAAGCTCGAGTGGTAAAGAGAAACTTGATATGAGAACACTGAGCAAGAATTTCATGAATAAATTGAACCACACGTTGTTTGCCATCTTCCGATTCAAGTAAGTCATCGGCATTGTCCCAGATAAGAATAAAAGGATTTTGCACTTTCTGTAATTTCCGGATAAGCCAGTGAGATGGGGAAGTATGAGGCACCTGATTATCGTCTGCAAACATACTGAGCAACTTTGAGACCAATTCTTCTTTACTTGTCATTCCGCGGAGAGGTAAAAAGTAAACTGGAATGTTCTTTTCTCTTAATTGATGTGCTACATTTATAGCCACTGATGTCTTTCCGAATGCTGGTGGACCCCACACGTTTATGATTCGAGTTTTTCCTTCTGTTAAATGATTCTGAATTTCTTTACATTCTTCTTGACGACCAACAAAGTTTGGTATTTTGTCCGGTATACATGATTGGGGAGCGTTGAAGCCTTGAAGGGAAAAATAGAGGTACAAACATCAGTAAATGAGTACATAACTTAGATTGTCATTTCTCATTTCACTTCACTGAATCCACAGGTAACTTTAAGTAAGTGAGAGATCTGCTCGTCCACCCCCTAACATAAGAGGGCGCTGCATCGAAAATAGTTTTTCTTGGCACTCCAGGCTTCGAGTTCTGGCCTAAAAATAAGGTGTGGGAACCAGGCTCCCCAGGCAGGCCCCTCACCTAGATCCGCCTCTGAGTACGCATGCATCGTTACTGTACAGGGTCAAGAGCCATAATAGGACCTATTATGGCTCTTGACAGGGTTTAAAAATAAAAATCATACAATCTCAAATTCAACTTGGCACAAATTATACACACAAACAAGCAATCCCAGTTTTCCGGCTTTCGTGGCGATGATGACACATATACTTATACGTGGGCACAGTTATTAGAGGAAACTGGTTGTAAAAGCCAAATTCCATACTGATGACGTGCCACTACCCAGATCTGGGTAGTGCTTCTAATTGGTTAAAATTGTGCTTCAACCTAGTCCCAGACTACCAGCAACTTACCTTCCAAGACTCTTTCTTGCATTTCTTGTCTCATGAGGTTAATATTTAAGCTGACATCTCTTACTGCCCTTTTCACGTCCGATCCGACATCTTCCATTTTTGTTTGCACTTCTGTCACTGCCGCTTTCACGCCCCATCCGACATCTTCCATTTTTGTTTGCACGTCTGTCACTGCCGCTTTCACGCCCCATCCGACATCTTCCATTTTTGTTTGCACATCTCTCACTGCCGCTTTCACATCTGTTACTGCCGCTTTGACGTCTGATCTGACATCTTCCACTTTCGTTTGCACGTCTGTTACTGCCGCTTTCATGTCCGATCCGACATCTTCCACTTTTGTTTGCACATCTGTTACTGCCGCTTTCACGTCCGATCCGAGGTCTTCCACTTTTGTTTTCACATCTGTTACTGCCGCTTTCACGTCCGATCCGAGGTCTTCCACTTTTGTTTGCACATCTGTTACTGCCGCTTTCACGTCCGATCCGAGGCCTTCCACTTTTGTTTGCACATCTGTTACTGCCGCTTTCACGTCCGATCCGAGGTCTTCCACTTTTGTTTCCACATCTGTTACTGCCGCTTTGACGTCTGATCTGACATCTTCCACTTTCGTTTGCACGTCTGTTACTGCCGCTTTCATGTCCGATCCGACATCTTCTACTTTCGTTTGCACGTCTGTTACTGCCGCTTTCATGTCCGATCCGACATCTTCCATTTTTGTTTGCACTTCTGTCACTGCCGCTTTCACGTCCGATCCGACATCTTCCACTTTTGTTTGCATGTCTGTTACTGCCGTTTTCACGTCCGATCCGAGGTCTTTCACTTTTGTTTGCACGTCTGTTACTGCCGCTTTCACGTCCGATCCGACATCTTCCACTTTTGTTTGCACGTCTGTTACTGCCGCTTTCACGTCCGATCCGAGGTCTTCCACTTTTGTTTTCACATCTGTTACTGCCGCTTTCACGTCCGATCCGAGGTCTTCCACTTTTGTTTTCACATCTGTTACTGCCGCTTTGACGTCTGATCTGACATCTTCCACTTTCGTCTGCACGTCTTTCACTGCCGCTTTCATGTCCGATCCGACATCTTCCATTTTTGTTTGCACTTCTGTCACTGCCGCTTTCATGTTCGATCCGACATCTTCCATTTTTGTTTGCACTTCTGTCACTGCCGCTTTCATGTCCGATCCGACATCTTCCACTTTTGTTTGCATGTCTGTTACTGCCGTTTTCACGTCCGATCCGAGGTCTTTCACTTTTGTTTGCATGTCTGTTACTGCCGCTTTTACGTCCGATCCAACAACTTCCACTTTTGTTTGCACGTCTGTTACTGCCGCTGTCACGTCCGACCCGACATCTTCCATTTTTGTTTCCAAGTCTGTTACTGCCTCTTTTAAAACTGTTACTGCCATTTTCACTTCCGTCTCGACGTCCGCTACTTTTGTCTTCACGTCTTTTACATCCCTCTTTATTTCTGTCCCATCGAACCGTATTTTGTCCAGTATATCCTCGATTGGCTTAAACCTCTCAGCCCGCAGCTCTTCTTCTAACTGTTGAAGCCTGGCAGTGGGAAAGTCTTTTTCACCAAGCTTTCCTACGTCGTCAATCTTTGTGCTGTTTAGTCCAAGTGCACGAAATGCATCTTTTGCTAGATGGATATAGTTATCAAAGTCTGGCTTTACAATCTCTTTCGTACTGATCTGGTGACAGAGAGTGTTTCTTAGCCTGCGAAGCTGGTCTAATGCCAAGGCGCAAGTCTCAGCATTGTTTCCTGAAGGGCTGAAAACAGACGGGTGGAATACTCCATGTGGTACTCCACGGGGTGTGACGTACATTTTGGCCAAAGTAGCAAAACCCCCTTTCCCATCTGACACAGAACAACTTTTAGAATAGAGCGTTGCTTCAAAGAGAGCAGTGCAGTCCCAATCGTGATATGACTTGCTTGTTGGAACATATCTTGTTTTTCCTCCCTCCTTAGTCAGGAACAAATTCCGAACCAGGGGTGAGTCGTCCCATGTTTTAAAGCCGGGTACGGGGGCGACGAGTGTGTCCCAGAGGCGCGCAAATACCTGACGGAGGGCGATTGGAAATTCTTCGAATACAACAGTAGAAAACTTGAAAAAGTTAAGTTGTTCAGAAGAAAACGTGGTCATTTTAAGGTACTGAAATATACTTGAAAGACCTCAGTACATCAATTGAAAAGGAGATCCATCCGACTGGGTGAGTATCTGTAGAAAAGGAAGTTAAGGTATACCCTTAGGAATACGAGTTTTAGCACCGACGACGGCGACGACAACGAGAACGTCAAAACAGCAATAGGTTTATTGAGAAAAACAACAAGTTCGCACGTGCATCACGCTATTTTGTACATTTCTTTGCCGTTGCTGCACGACTACGACGTAAAAATGCTTATTTCACGTTTTATGGAGTACGTAAACAAGCGACAACGAAATGTTCTTTCGCTTTCTAAACTAGAGTGCGGTCCCTAAGAAATCAACTCCAGGGAAATTTGCCTACACTGGATATTCTCAGCAAATTGGAATAAATGCGATAAAGTTTGAAAAACCCTTATTCGTTGTAAAAGTGACGTTTTCGCTGCCGTAGCCGTCGTCCATGCTAAAACTCCCTACAGTCCCTAAACCGCGCGAGGAGGGAGCTGGGAGCACCCCGCCCGACTTGTGAGCAGAGCCCATTTACTGTTTCCCCTTTTTTCTATTTATTTACTGTTCTACTTCACCTTCAAGGCAAAGATACAAGAGGCTCTGCTCCCAGGATGCAAGCTTGCCCATGTATAATTGTGTTTTAGTTAATATTTTTTCTCTGTTAATTGTTTTTTTTGTTGTTGTTTCAGCTTCATTAACATGAATTAACATACTAAAAAAAAAACCAAACAAAAATTACCTGAAATAACAAATTTCCTACAACATATGTAACCTCCCCCTGTTGTCTTGCGATTGAGTTGAGATCATGTACTGGCCCATCGCACTCAAGTTTGTTATTGCAATTCTGACGTAATATATCAAGTATGAGACGTAGTGGTTCATCACCAGATGAAGCACGGAGAAGAGAGTTGAAAACACGACGCGCAGCGGAGTATTAGATTTGGTGATGAAACACTGTGTCAAATGCTTGATAATATTTCTCAAACAAAATGATTTTAGAAAGAGAAATTAAGGATGCAAAAAGCTCCAAAGCCAGGAAAAAGCGCCCTGGGGACAAGGTTGACAAAAATGAGCAATTTCTCATCAGATTTGCAAACACTCTTTAAACATTGAACATTTTCTTTATATTTTCTTTATGAATTATTAATAAGTTTGAGGAGCCAAAGCCAAAATCAATTCGTGCAGACGTGGGACTATAAAGGTTGCCAGTTAGGAGGGGGGCGTAAGGGGGGTACGATACCGCAATACCGCACATGGTAGCACGCGAATACCACAATACCGCATCACAATTTACCCAATTACCGAAACCGCAGTTACAAATGGGAAAAAGTTGACGTTGTCAATACTACAAATCCTCCTTTTAAATAAAAATAATACTTTTATGTCAGTGTTTCCAAATCACGGTGCGTCGATGTCAAGCGTACGATAAACATAAGATCATCGCACTCGTTTAACTTTGTTCATTACATGTATACGTTTACGTAAATGATATAACAGCAGTTTTCTAGTATTACTTTATATATTACTGGACCTGGATCATAAGCGGACGGAAAACAGTTGACTCTATTGAGGTTGTTTCAGATTCACAATTAACTCGGTTCTGTTTTGAGGGTTTCAAAACGTCGACCCGGGCTGCCTTTGGGATTCGAAGGGCACACAGCACACACTAGCCTGCGTAGCATGGCGGTTTTGGTTGGGCGCGCTAAATAATAAAGAAGGGCGCGGGCGAGGAGATTGGGGCGGGAGCTCCTTCGCCGCTCACAGTCGTGCTGCCGACAAAACCATGTAAAACTGCCATGCCCGGGGGGGGGGGGGGGTGGTGGTACTTGGGTTAATTTTTGCTTGGTATGTGCCGCTGGCCTCTCAGAGCCCCTACCCCATTATAGTCTATTCTGTGGCCAACCGGCATCTAAGTCACTTTTGAACAAATATTTAAAGGGACAGTGTCCCGATTATGCGCACGCGCGAGCGTCATCTGTTTTTTCTTCAAAAGACAATAGAAATGTCATATTGACTCGACAAGATTTCCTTCCAGACCGCACCGCCGACAGAGATTTGTTGTTTATATTCTCAAGTAATATTTTAGACTTTCAAAGAAGTCTTTCGTCTTATATAAAAATTTGGCTCGCGGTTGGAAGACTTATCGCGATTTTATCGCTAGCTGGGCCGCCTCGCGACCCGAAAATCTCGTTCCGCTAGGCTTTAAAAACATATTTTCTAATTTCAAACTCGTGTCAGAGGTCAGTTGTTCCGAGTCTAGTTATATCTGCCTGATTTGCTCGCGTTCTAGCCTCAAACGTTTGAAAGACAAAAACAAAAATGCAATCTCAACGCTCGCTCAATCATCAGAAAGGTTAGTCAAAAATTATATTATGATTTCATGGCACTAGTTTTTCTAAACATGTAGCGCCTGTTTGTTTGATTTTGTCGGACGTTAGGGAGATTCATTTAAAAAAGTTTACTAACGCGTCGTTGCAAAACATTCTGCTTCACTAAGCTCCCCTCCACAAGATCTCCCCAGTCACATCAATGTCTCAATGGTTTCTTTCTTACAGTCTTTATTGTTGCCGTTTCATTTCTGCGTATTCCTTTCACAATTATCTGAGCTTGTATGGAAGCTAGCAGAAGAAATAAGCCTTCAATCGGCATCAAAGTACTTCCAATCTTTTGGTCCTCCGGCCAACGGCAATAAAAGTAACGCCAAAAAATCCAGATTTTGCCCAAATCGAAACTTAAAAGGAACAATATATCATTCATCTGTAATCCTTAGAAGTTTTAGTGCGGTATTGAACCCGGTCGAGCGCGATGCAAACGGATTTTTCAAGGTTCTCTTACTCTCCTCGCATCTTTTGATTTCGCGACATCCTGTCCAAAAATCAAAGTTTGGTGCATGCGCAGTAACGGGATACTGTTCCTTTAATTTTCGCGATCCCAACTTCGTCACTTTCTATTTTTATGAATTGACCATATTTTAGACTGAATGAAGAACACTTTACTTTTCATCTATAATACAAACATTCTGGTACCTTTGCTAACCATAAAGATGAAGAACTGCCTTACCCCAAAAAAGCAGAAAATGTGCGACCCCATTCTAGTAACTCTCTGAAAATGCGACCCCATTATAGTCAATCCAGTCGTGAAAATGTGACCCCATCCAGCGGCACATCCTCATTAGCCTTTTATCAGGAAGTACCCCCTCCCCCAGCCCCCGGGCCGCTATGCTACGCAGGGTAAGCTCGAGTAAGCACGCACGAATACTAGTACATTCTATATTCCTGCATGCACAACGAGAATGACGAGTAGTAATTTTTAGACCACACCATCTTCATAGATTATCTTTCAACACCACGCAATTTATAACGACCTCACTGAGCTGACTATTTGCTGGAATATCTGACTGATCACTTAGTTGACCCTCTGGATCGCTCGCCATGGTTTTGCGACTGGCACGAAAATGGTTGTAAGATTGGTAAGGAGGTTAACCAAGCTGACTATTCAAGGTCCATGAAGTCATAAATAATGCGACATGTATACGTATCATTGGCTAAAAAAGTTAATGTCGTTAATCATATTAAGTATTAACTGAAATTACAAGCCATACGATTTGTCCGCACTGTTTGGGCAGTACGATCGCCGACTGTGCAACTATCAGAACTATAGGAAGACACGCAGGTCACGCAGGCTAGCCATGTAGACCTTTTAAAATTTGTATCCTCTTGTCATGAAAAAGAAGCAGATCACCGCGACACAACGATTTTTTCACCGACTACCGGGACATAAAATTTAAATTTACCGCACACCGCTTGGACTCTGAAAACCGCAATACCGTACTTTGAAATAAAAATTACCGCAACACCCCACCAAAAATAACCCAAAACCGCAATACCGCAAACCCTTACGCCCCCCTCAGTTAGAAAGCTGATTATTGTGATAAGATATGTCATATCAAATGTTTCTTTCAGAGGTCTTGTTGTGGTGGATCTATAAAATAGGAATAAGAGAACCGATCACGTAGCAACGCGAGAAACGGTTTTCTGTATCTTATTTAGCGCTATAACTCAGATATATAAACAAAACACAAACAGAGGGAGGGAAAATATTAAAACTATGGAGGAGGGAATAAAAAAATTGATGAGGGAAACGTAGTAAAAAAAAAGATAGCTATCTTCCTTTGACTATTCTAATAGAATCTTTAATCTAATCTTTTTGCAATTATTTTAATAAAGGGTCATAAAGTTGATTTCTTGTGTCTTAAGAAACGTGTCTGATTTTATTGGTCGCAATTATTAGTCGCGTGTTTAGTCAATTGATCCTTAAGTTATTAATACGTCAAGATGCTCCCTTGTGGTTTTGACTGCAGAGCTAATTTGTATTGCAAACTCGCATAATTACCTGACTAACGGCGAGTGAAACGCTAAGACTTTAATAGTTTTCCATTTCCTCGAGATAGAAAGGAGAAAATGGTTCTGTAAAAGTCCGGATAGAATTGAAATAGAGAGTTTTCAGCTCCACTTTGTGTATATGTGCGTGTGTTTTGTTTATACATCCGAAATTTAGCGCTAAATAAGAAGACGTAAACTAAATTGAAACAAAGACTTTTCAACTCCACTTTCTGTTTGTGTTTTGTTTATATATCTGAGTTTTAGCGCTAAATAAGATATAGAAAGCCGTTTCTCGCGTTGCTACGTGATCGGTTCTCTTATTCCTATTGTCCGAAAACCGGGCTCAAGTTACTTAACGAGCAAGCCCAGGCAAGCCTGTTGTGCCCATTGTAGAGGAAGACAGTTATTAGATGGAGGAACGCATTTTTTTGGCGAGGGAATCCTGCAGATGTAATGAAGGGAATCCACCAACAGGGGTTAATTTCCAACATAGTAGACTACTGTGACACAAATCACAGATTCAAACGGTAGATTCTCGTTTCTTTCGCATGGCTCATTTTGGAGATTTGTACAGCGAAATATATAATATATAGCATAAAAGGGGTTAGGGCTATTTCGAATTGTAAACCTGCCGCCATCTCAATCTTGTGTTGCCAGAGTAAAACTACAAACTTTTTTCCACTTTATCCTTTTAAAGAAATGCCTTCAAATTCCCTTTAGCTTCCCTCTCAAGAAATAGTTATTACCTTGATGCTTCGACCCCTTGATCTAGAAAATTCGATTTTCCCGGAAGATGGCAGGGACTTCTCCGGCGAACTGAAAGTGAAACATAAAGTGAGTTGTTTTTTAAAAAACTACAACGTAATAATTAGAGCATTAGAGGTGATACAGAGATCAAGTCGCAAGGTAGAAAATAAGAACAAAAAGGGGAAACAGGGATTGTGGTAAATTTCGGTCATTCCTGCCCACTTCCTCTCTCGATGTTTTATGAAACTCTAACTTCAAATAGACTTTAAATGACATATCTAAATAGTGTATTCGTAATATGGTTTTGCAAGCCTCAATATATGTGATATCGAAATCTAACTAGCAAGATGCAATGAAAAGCAAGTTTCACAACTACAGGAAGTGAGA